>NC_092234.1:7734093-7804093 GCF_036320965.1 Panulirus ornatus
CCCCCCCTCCTCCCACTCCTGTGGTTCTCACAGATTTGACTGCATCGTTCTGAGAGAGGCGATTAGGTGGTTGGATGGTGGTAGTTGGCGGTGATTAGGTGGCTGGTTGATGGTGGTTGTTGGTGATTAGGTGGTTGATGGTGGTTAGCGGTGATTAGATGGTTGAGGTGATTAGGTTTTAGTTGATGGTGGTTAGCGGTGATTAGGTGGTTGATGATGGTGGGTGGTGGTTACGATAGGGGGGGGGGTGTGCAACGCTACGCGCTACGATCAGTAGCGAAGAAATCATGGACACCTTTGGAGTGAGAAAGTTCCTCAACTAGAATATATACACTCCAATACATACATCCTGACTGAAGGCGGTCTGTAACTACAAGCAGGCAGAGCCCGGTAACACCATACGATCAAAAGAACTCAAATCAACCGGACGTACTGAAATCTACAGTTTAGGTAAGAAAATGAAATAAATAAATGAATAAATAGATGCGCGTCCTGTAATGTTTCCCACTCCACACGTCCCTCGTCTGAGAGAGAGAGAGAGAGAGAGAGAGAGAGAGAGAGAGAGATCATGGTGGAATCCGCTTCTCTCCATTGTGAACGCTTTTGTCTGCCCTTTAATTCTTATCGTCGAAGGCCTATTACAGCCTTCTTCTTTTTTTTTCAACCCCGTCCGTCCCTTATAGGCCTACTACCCTTCCACGGCCCGAGCCATATAAATAGGAGCTTCGGCTGTATAACGTTTGTGTTATTGTTCTTTTTGTAGAAGGAATCACATGTGTGTGTCTGTGTGTGTGTGTGTGTTTTTTCCCCCTTTTTTCTCTGGCATGTTGAGGAGGGACGTGGGCCGACGGCGGATGTGATCCAAAAGAAAGATGGCCGACTTTTGTTTATCCCTGGTAGGCACAATGCCTCCCGTATGGATAAAGTTCATTTAATTTCAATCCCTCGTGTTTGTCGATGATGTCTCCCTCTCACACAGCGTGCGTACCTACCTACCACACTTCATTCCCGTGGCAGCGAACGACGTTACGCTCGTAATGGCCTCTTAAACCATCGGTGAGAGATAGAGATAAGGAGGAGGGGGAGGGTGTCAGTTAATAATTCATATCGAGCGAAGTAGACAGAAGGAGGGTGGCTGTCCTCACACACACTACACACACACACCTCCGCCGACGGGTTGGTATGCCGGGTATGAGTTTTAGAAGCGTCATATTGTCATCTCAGAGGACTCGCATATGTCAACCTGTTCCATGGATGTCGTTGTTGTCCTCCTCCTCCTCCTCCTCCTCCTTCTCCTCCTCCTCTCCTTTCACACTGACGCTTCTTCCATCGTGGCCCGGACCCCTGCTGTAATGTGGAGGATACAGCTGTAGGGGAAGAAGGAGGAGGAGGGGGTCGTCTCTGTCTCTTTTGAAACTTCTAACACCGTCTCTCAAACAAAAGCTATCATTCCTTTCAAAAAGAAAGAAAAAGAAGATGAGTTCTTACTCTATTTTTTTTTTAGAATTCGTCCTTTTTTTCTTATTATGTTATTTAAAAAGTTTTAGAAGAATAGATTCAGTTCTACGTTACATAGGATCGGTCCCTCCTTAACCTAATCCCTGGGACGTATAATTCCTATACTCCTAAGTACCTTCCAGTGGACGCAGCTCATTTCCTCATTGAGACCATCACCACAAAGACATCAACATCTTCACAGTTTACACACACACACACACACACACACACACACACATACACACATAATCCTATTCGTTCCTGGAACTGGCTATGCTCCATCGGATGCCACATACCGGCAGAAAGACACACACTCTCCAATGCATGGTCATGATCACACAGCTCCTCACCCCGACCACCACCACGCAGACCCTCCTCTCAACATCTGTCGTCCCTCAATCATAAGCATCAGATATTACTTGCTCGTGCAAACATGCGCGCTCTCCTCCTCCTCCTCCTCCTCCTTCTCCTCCTCCTCCACTGAACAGCATTATCAACAGAGCTCCACAAATACTTGACATACAAACCTACGAGGGGGAAAAAAATTATACACCACAACCAGATCAAGCCAAACAATACAATGTATGCGATTAAACACCACGCTGGAAGGTGGAGTTTACAGAACACTCGTGTTATGTTTCTCTCTGGGATGGACGTTGCCAAAGCGGCGCGTGGGTATTTAGCGGAGATACTCACGTTAAGATGAAGGTAGGTGGGTATCTAGGTAGGCTACAGAGGGGGTGACGTAGAGGGAAGAAGGAGGAGGAGGAGGAGAAGGTGGTAAAGAGGGAAGGAGGAGGAGGTGGTGTAGAGGGAAGGAGGAGGAGGAGGTGTGATGGGACGGCGTGGGTCACATAATCAGATTAGTATGAACCCCCAGACGACACGGGGTAGGCCTATGCTGGCGTTGCCTACAGACAGCGACGCTTTTTTAAAAAACCTTGTATGGACGAGGGGCGACGCTGGACGTTAGCTGGTGATAAGAGCAGAGGTGCTTCCCTCCAGGGATCTCCCTCCCCATCATTTGCCATGGGGGCCACCTTCAGGTATACATATATATATATATATATATATATATATATATATATATATATATATATATATATATACTAAAGAAAATGAGGTGTGTGTGTGTGTGTGTGTGTGTGTGTGTGTGTGTGTGTGTGTGTGTGTGTGTGTGTGTGTGTGAGAGAGAGAGAGAGAGAGAGGAGTTAAGATCGCTTTCCCGTGACCCTGTCTTATTTCTTTCACCGGGGGGGGGGGGTGGAGAATGTGTGACAGAGAGAGAGAGAGAGGCAAAGAGAGGGAGGGTAGAGAAGGAAGAATGACCCCAACGTGACCCCGTCTGCCTGCTGGCCCCAGCTCAAACAGGCAGCTGTATAAACTGATTCGTTCCTTTACATCCCCGGGTCCGTCACCCAGCAATAGAAAGCTACAAGTGGAAATACAAAAATAGAAAAAAACCTTTTTATTTCCCCTCTATATATTCCTGCTCTGCTGAGGGAAGGACTTCCCATGTACATATCTATGAGGGTGAAAAGATTCTCTTCTTATTCCAAAACGGATCTGCAGTTGCCTTTTTGTATAAGCAGAACGGTGGGATGGACAGCCAGTTTCAGATGTCATAAAGGACGTCCAATCCCATGGATCCGATTACCTTCAGCCTCAACCAAAGCAGAGAGACAAGAGGATCAGATCCCAAGGAAAGGAGCTCCCCTTGATCCTTCTTCTGGACCGGTTATGTCACTTATGATACACCTTTCCAAGCCTTCTTCACGACAAGAATAAACACAAAGGACTGCAAACGCTGGCTACTGGTAGGGTCCTTCCCTGGCCTTCTGTGATCGAGGAAGATGTAGTTAAGTAACTGTAAGAGACACACTCATTAGTGGTATTAGATACGAAGGTGTAAACAAGATATGGCAAGGTCTTGGGGCAAGTTATCTATACTGTGGCTATTTCTAAATACATTTCCAAATATATCTATAATGTTCTTTTCTCAACATTGCTGGCTGGCTGGCTGGCCATACCCCACGGATGACATTTCTCCTGACGAAGACGAGGGACTTTCTCTCTCCGTCATGCTCAAAATACTATCCATTCCATTACCATCGGCGATTTCTGATTCCTCAAGCTCTTAAACTTAGGTTCGTCGAGACCAACTCACTCCCTAACGAGCCAATTAGATGTTGACCCCAAGCTATGGACGAAGCTCAAACTCCATCACCCAAACAGTTTATTTTTTTTTTTTTCTCATATCACTAATTTACACCAGGGTGTAAAAATGTGTTCGTCAACACCTCGATGCAATTATCACCCAAGTTCCCACCTCCTCCAAGACCTGACCATGTCTGTCTCCTTTGCTGGTGTTCATTTACCAGCGAGTTAACGAGGATGTAAAGGTCCGAGATAAGTCATTAAGCACACGCTACTATGGTTTGTTTACCATCAGTATTAATGTTGCCAGTAAAGGTTTATTGTCTTCGTCTTTTTTTGGGGGGGAAAGTGGAGGGTAACTTAACACTCCCCCCACCCACCCACCCCCAAAACAAAGGTTCAAACCCCTTTCTCTTGGGGAGAATTTAAACTCCCCATAGCCAAAAGTATTATCCCTCGTGTTTGGGAGTAATCTAATTCCTACCGTATGAGAGAAAAGTTCTCTGTTTCTGGAGTTGTGTAAGAGAGATAAAACCTATCATGACGTCATGAAGCATCACATAACACACACACACACACACACACACACACACACACACACACGTACACACACACGTACACACAGGGTTGACAAAGTTGCAAGCTGTTGGACACCTGAAACGAGAGGGTTAGGTTATCAATATAGGGGTGAAACCCACCCACCCACCCACCCCAGTCACCGAGGTAACCCCCTCCCACCCCCCCTCCCACCCCCGGGATACTGATGACGTAGGGTGGGGGGGTCAGAGAGAGGAGAGAGGAGAGAGGAGGAGGAGGAGGACGGGGGAGTGAGTGGTTTGGGGGAGGTACATTGGTTAGGGTGGGGTGGGAGGTGGATGGCCTCCTCCTGGCCTTCCACCCCCACGTGATAAACTACCCCGGATCTATGATTACAGAGTCTCATGTTGGTGGTAGTTGTAGCGAACGGTGGAGGGGGTTTAAGGGAAGGGAAGGGGAGAGATGGGAGGGAAGGGTTGAGGGAGGGAGGAGGGCGGGCCGCTGGGGAAGGGGATGCTGGGGGAAGAATGGGAAGGGGCGCTGAGGAGGTGCTAGAGATAATATATATATATATATATATATATATATATATATATATATATATATATATATATATATATATATATATATATACATACTATAGCGCAGGGAGGAAAGGGAAAGAGTGTCTTGAGCACGACGGTACGACCCCCCATGAACACGACGATACGACTTCCCATGAACACGACGATACGACCCCCATAAACACGACGGTACGACCCCCTGAGCGCGAGTGTATGAGCACACGACGCTACAGGTCTTACCAAGGGACGACCAACCGACTGCCTGGACGTAAATGGTCGTTCGTTCGCAAGCCTTGGCCATCAGACCCGAAACAGGTCGTGCTGCCGCGTTCAAAAGTCGTCCCTTCGTTCTCAAGGGTCGTGTCGCTACCTCCTCGACCAACACGACAACGGCAACAACACGGACGACCTCCCCCCCCCCAAACACTCGCGAGGGAAAGAGGAAGACGCCATGTCGAGTCCCTCCGTCCCTCAAGCAAGCGAAGGGGAAGCAAGATGTCACACAACACTTGGTACACATCAAACAGGAGTGAGTTCCCTTCATATATCTTGTGAGTGACGTACCTCTTTAGCCCATCAAACAGGAGTGAGTTCCCTTCATATATCTTGTGAGTGACGTACCTCTTTAGCCCAGAGTTGAAAGTTCCTCCTTTCCCACCTCACCCCCACCTCACACACCTCCCCTCCTCTTGCCCTCCCTCACTCCCTCACTCACCTCGTCCCCTAGTGAGTGACATGGAGGTTGACGAGGGTTCCCCCCTCTCTCCCCTCCTGCCTCTTTCAGTGTAACATGACTGCACGCACCACAACGCCCTCTACTTCCATCAATCAACACCGTAATTGCTCCATCTTCCAACCACTCCATCGCGTCGCTATGCCCCCGTCACTGACAGACTTAACAAGGGGAAGAGGAGGAGGAGGAGGAGGAAGAGGAGAAGGAGGAGGAAGAGGAGGAGGACCTGATCACCTAAGGCTCAGCCAGCTCAGTCTAAGGCCTGGCCTTACTCGGCCAAAGGCCCCCTATTGGTCTTCCCTGCTGGCTATCATACCTATTAGTGTTCAGGGACAGAGGGGCATTTAAGCTCATAGCAAAATTATTTCCTGGTTGACAAAGCCCTCGTCTATATTGGTCTGAAATATCAGACCATATCAGATACTGATAATGATGAAGTGGTTCATTGAAGACCACATTAGACCACATCAGATACTAATAATGATGGTGTGGTTTACTTAAGACCACACCAGACCTTGCTAGACCCTAGCTATAATGGTTTGGTTTGTGTAGAACCGCTCCACGTCTGACCAGAGTAGACCCTAGCTACATTGGTATGGTTTCTATCGAACCCCTCCTACACCAGACCGAACCCACAATGGTCTACTTCCTTTCGAACCCTCTAACACCAAACCAAATCCTAACTAAAATCGTCTGGTTCATGTCGGACCACCTCTGGATCAGACCAGATCCAAGCTACAATGGTCTGGTTCCTTTCGAACCCCTTTAGACCAGACCAGACCATACCAGACCCCCCTACCATCCCCCCTGTCTACTACCTCACCTCACTTCCTGCAGAGCATCAGCCCAGACACCCGCCTCCTGAGGAACTGTTTATGATGTAGCGTCGTATGGCTCCCATAGGCCAAAGAGGTGGGAGGGGAAAACTTCCGTGGGAGGTGAAGTTCTTCACCCTGGGAGACAGACTACCGTGGGAGGGGAGTACTTCACCCTGACAAACGAGTGGACAGGGAGAGTAAGGAGGGAGGGAGTGAGGGAGCGAGAGGAGAGGAATTCCTGAGTTATAAACACACGAACACGTCCAGATTATGGAGGTCGCTAAGGGGGTTTTTTGTAAGCTCCTAAAACTCGTAACCATTACAAGAACGGATTCAAATCCGCATCACATGACTGCCTGCAGGAACGAGTCCTTGAAATAAAAAATAAAAACTTTTGGACCCTCACACCCCCACCCTTAGTTTCTGGATTCGTACTGAGAGGTTTGTAGGCTTCAAACCGGTTTATCAACACAAATCAAAGTAGGAGTTGACATAACAGTGTAGCAGACGACCAAAGGCAAAATAATGGAATGCTTTTAGTCTATCCTTTAAACTGATTATTATTATTATCATTATTATCATTATTATTATTATCATTATTATTATTATTAATATCATTATTATTATTATTATTATTATTATTATTATCATTATACTAAACATTATCATCATTATTATCATTACTATTACTATTATCATTATTATTATCATCATTATCAATATTATCATTATTATTTTTATTATCATTATTATTATTATTATTATTATTATCATTATTATCATAGTTATCATTCCCTGGTAAAGTGACGTACCCTCATACTAACATAACTAATAAGGACCACAATAAACCCACGTTACGAGACCGAAAGAACAAAACCACTCTCAGTAAACGAGGGTTTGATTTGTGTGTTTGTGTTATAAAATTTGGGGGGTGTGGGAGAGTGGAGTTCGATACTGCTTATGTGGAGGGTGGAATGGCCCTGGAGAAGGAGGAGGAGGAGGTGGGGGGGAAATTGTGGGTGTTTGGATTTGTATATATGTACAGTGACGGTGTGTTTGGTTCTTAAGAGCACTTGGCTTGTGTAAGTGTGTTTTCTGAAGGTGTGTGGGTCGCGTTCAGGGCTCTGTAAGACTGAATGATGATGGGCGATCCTGAAAGGTCTGAATGGCAGTTAAGTAACAGTCATAAGGACAGGTAATGTACATGTAATGACTGGAATACAGGGTTCAGTACGGGACTGTAATCTGGTACGTCATGTGTGATGTAATAGAGGATGTGTGTACTACGGGGGAAAGTACAATCTGTTCTTCCTATGTACATCCACGTACTGTAACTTCGTTACAGAACCATCTAGTCTTTTACACTATGGCTTTTCTATATACTGTACTGCCATGTACACCCCCCTCCTCCTCCTCCTATATGATCCCACATACCCCCCATGTGAACCCATGTATCCCCATGTGATCCCACGTACCCTCATGTGTACCATGTACCCCCATGTGATCCCACGTAACCCCATGTGATCCCACGTATCCCCATGTGATCCCACGTATCCCCATGTGATCCCACGTATCCCCATGTGATCCCACGCGATCCCATGTATCCCCATGTACCCATATGTGATCCCATGTGCCCCCATGCGATCCCATGTACTCACCGTTCTCTGGCAGTGTCCAGAATGACGCCGGAAGGAGAGAGAGAGAGAGAGAGAGAGAGAGAGAGAGAGAGAGAGAGAGAGAGAGAGAGAGAGAGAGAGTCAAACACACGTCTCCCTGTTTCCATCACAAGAGGGAAGGGAGGGAGGGAGGGAGGGAAGGGGGCTGGCGCCTGGCTAAGACTCACCCATTTCCCTTTTCCTCCTCCCCTCCCTCCCCCCTACTCGAGCTGAAGAACCTGACCCTCCACCACACCCTTTGTCCAGTGGGTCATTTGAGGTCGCGAGACACACACACACACACACACACACAAGGTCCCCTTGTGGCGACGACCCGGACGAAGCATCGGTCGTTGTCGACGGTCGTCCCAAACGACACAGTTTCCTTCGTCGAGTCGTCGTTTTTTCAAGTGGCGTCTTCCCGTCTCTTCCCGTCCACTCAAGACAGTGTGACAGCCTCAAGTACGGGACAGAAGTCTCTTACCAGTGGGAGGAAATGTCTCCTACAAGAGGGAGGAGAAGTCTCCTACCAGTGGGAGGAGATGTCTCTTACTAGTGGGAGGAGAAGTCTCCTACAAGAGGGAGGAGAAGTCTCCTACCAGTGGGAGGAGAAGTCTCCTACAAGAGGGAGGAGATGTCTCCTACAAGAGGGAGGAGATGTCTCCTACAAGAGGGAGGAGAAGTCTCCTACCAGTGGGAGGAGATGTCTCTTACTAGTGGGAGGAGAAGTCTCCTACCAGTGGGAGGAGATGTCTCCTACCAGTGGGAGAAGTCTCCTACCAGAGGCTGGCCGGATGCTTCAGTGCATGATCAACAATGACCCCTGTATAGAATCCATCCCTCCCCCACCTAAAGGAAGGGGAGAAGGGGGAGGGATATTATTTACGACCCCCCTTCCCCCTTCCCTTGCCCCTTCCCCCTTCCCTTGCCCCTTCCCCTTCCCCCTTCCTCCTCCTCTGAGACGTTGGTGTAATCCTGAACAAATAAATCCTTAACTGTGTAATCGCCAGGAGCATCAGTATATATATATATATATATATATATATATATATATATATATATATATATGTGTGTGTGTGTGTGTGTGTGTGTGTGTGTGTGTGTGGGTGTGTGTATTTGTATGTAATCCTATGGATGTGGTTGTAATCTTAAAGACGTTCAGTGTAATCACCAAAGGAAATCCCTTACTCTGATGTAATCCTAAAATCCATGACTCGCTAATCGCCAACACCCAACACACATTTCTAATCCTAATGTCCGTCACAACACACACACACACACACACACACACACACACACACACACAGTAGACAGGGAACACAACACCACACCACAACAGTTGTTGGTGTACTTATAGTTTGGTCCAGCAACACTCTACAACCCTGGGAGACGAGGACCGAGACCCCTAGGGTGTGTGTGTGTATGTGTCTCCCTCCCTTCCTCAGGGAGTGAAGGGTGGTAGGGAGGTGCGGACACACACACCACCCACAGGAAGCAGGAGCCTCGCCACCACCCCTTCTCCTTCCTGCCAGCCGCCCTCCGTGACAGCCTGAAGGATCACTCCTACCGTAAGAAGACCCTCCCACCCACCCATCCTTCCCTCCTCCTCCTCTACACACACACACACTCCTCCCTCCGCCGGTACTACATACCAGTTCGGGTAACATTACCCGGTGATGGGGGATGATGATGAGGGAGTAGGTAGGGAGGGGAGAGGGGAGTGGAGGGGATTTGAAGACCTACTCTGCCTCCTTCCTTCCGGTTCTCCTGACGAAGGGATGGACGATCGATCACCGGCTTCTCCTGAGGGAGGGGAGATGCACGTCATCGTCCCACCTCCGCTGCTGCTGCTTCTGCTGCTGCTGTGGATGCCCTCCTGCTTACTAACACGTCCCTTCGTTCACTGGCGTACCTACTGCTGTATCTGCTTGCCTGCCCTCCTGCTTACTGACACGTCCCTTCGTTCACTGGCGTCCCTACTGCTGTATCTGCTTGCCTGCCCTCCTGCTTACTGACACGTCCCTCCGTTCACTGGCGTCCTGCATCTCCCCTCCTACAAACATGGTCTTCTGTTCGCACACACCTCTTCAGCACGTCTTACTGTATGTCCTCTTCTATACCCTCCAATACCTTGTAAAACTAAGATATACGCCTGTACCCTTATATACAACGTCCTTATATGTTTCTCTATATCACTACAGGCCTAGCATATTCCTCTATACCCTTATATATATATATATATCTTGCTGCCATACTCCAATATGTTTCCTAGCGTGTCCCGTTCTGATTATGTCCTCCTCCTCCTCCTCCTCGCATTGGACGTGTATCTTCGTAACAGATATTCATTACGTATTCTGAATATCTTTACCCAAGAACGGTTCTCGAGTTGTGGTAACGGGTGGCATTTGACGGAGCGCTGCTGCGAAATCATTGGAATTATTCGAAAACGAGTAAAAAGAAAAAAAAAACCAGTGTTTAACAACGCCGCTAAAAAAGGAGATTTATCTCATTCGCTCTGATGCTTAGCTTAATAACATAATGGGTCTTAATTACCCCCCTTCGCTCTGATATAATGACAGGTCTCTGCTTTCTTACGGATTCATACATCCACGAACCTCCCTCATTACGAGCGGAAACTCTGTCTAATTATCGTGCGCGGGTTCATGACCGCGGAGGACCATGAGTAGGGACCACTGTGGAAGCTGGTGATCACAGCATGGTTCAAGGCATTAAAGTCTCATCCCTTGCTTAGCAGGGGTATGGTTATGCAGTACTGGAACGCACATCAAGGCCTGTGTACAAACTGAAGGGAGCTTAAGGTTAGATGTGGGTGTAGAGGGGTTGTTGAGGGGTTGAGCGTGGGTGTAAAGGGGTGTTGAGGTGTTGGACGTGGGTGCAGAGGGGTGTTGGGGGGTTGGACGTGGGTGTAAAGGGGTGTTGAGGGGTTGGGCGTGGGTGTAGAGGGGTGTTGAGGGGTTGGGCGTGGGTGTAGAGGGTTGTTGGGGGGTTGGACGTGGGTGTAGAGGGGTGGTGAGGGGTTGGGCGTGGGTGCAGAGGGGTGTTGAGGGGTTGGACGTGGGTGTAAAGGGGTGCTGAGGGGTTGGGCGTGGGTGTAGAGGGGTGGTGAGGGGTTGAGCGTGGGTGTAGAGGGTTGGTGAGTGGTTGGGCGTGGGTGTAGAGGGGTGTTGAGGGGGTTGAGCGTGGGTGTAGAGGGGTGTTGACCGGTTGGGCGTGAGTGTAGAAGGGTGATGAGGTTGAGTGTGGGTGTATAGCAGGTGTGGGGTTAAAGCGCGTGAGGCAGGGGTTGCTAAGAGGTTAGGGAGACGGGGAGGAGGAGCAATCAAGCAGGGAGGTAGAGCTCTGTAGAGCCAAACCCTCGTTCCATGAGCGCTCTACCTCGACAGCGGGTAACGATAAGCTCTTCCAGGTCCCTGGATTAAACACCCCTCCCTCCTTCCCTCCCTCCCTCACTCCCTCTTGTATAAGATGATGACCCCCTCTGCACCTCACCCAACCCATCCCTCCTTCATCTATAGTGGGTGGGGTAATGGTCCCTGGCTGAAGACCCATGGGGCCCTAGGACCACAAGAAGACCACAATGGTCCACATGCAAGGTCCCTCTCTTTCATGTATACTGGGTCACTCCATCATACACCCATGTCTCCCTGGCTATGGCAGACGACCTGTCACTAACCCTTTGGGTCTCTGACAGTCATCTGCAGAGAGGGAAGAGCAGTCCCTTCCTCCTCCCCGTGGGATTAGAATACAGGTCCCAACCCCTTCCAAAAACCATTCAACACAGGTCCCAACCCCTTCCAAAAACCATTCAACACAGGTCCCAACCCCTTCCAAAAACCATTCAACACAGGTCCCAACCCCTTCCAAAAACCATTCAACACAGGTCCCAACCCCTTCCAAAACCATTTTACAGTGTCCATTATGATAGACGCTGCTCCCGCATCTCTTGGTACGTCTTCGCCATACCACAGTGAGGAGCACCAGCTCTGGGCTCTCAGCTGGCGAACACCAGCAGCAGCAGCAGCGCCCTCACTAGAAGGGCAGGTGCGCAAACCACCGCTCCGTCGGCTGTAATTTATGGCTACCATAGACTCGTCCATCCGGGTCATCCCCTTCACTTTTTTTGGTGTTCATCCTACCACCACCACCTACCATCTCCTCCTCCTCCTCCTCCTCCTCCTCCTCCTCACCTCCGCTTTTCTCCTCCCTCCCCGACCTCCTCTCACCACCCACCCACAGGCCAGGCCGTCCGCCGTCGCCCCTACCCGCCCGCCTACCCACCCACCAACACCTCTTCCGCCCACGGAGCCCACGGGGGTGGGTGGGTGGGTGGGTGGTCAGGCGAGCGAGGCCGTGGGCGTGGGCGTGGGGGTTTGTTAAAGATACAAGTAGCTACAGTTGGCGGGTCATGCGGGCGACGCGGTTGGCGGCGACTCGTGTGGTGGAGACGATGACATCTCTTGGGCGTGTGTGTGTGGGCGTGTGTGTGTGTGCGTGTGTGTGCGTGTGTGTGTGTGTGTGTGTGTGCGCGAGCGCGGCAGGTGGCGCGGGGAACATGCGGGCGTGCGGGTAGCCAGCTGGATTACCACCGCAGCTGCTGAAAGAGCAAAATAATAATATATCCAGACAACGTTTACATCAAGTTCTTTGTCTACCCCTCGCTTCGTGGTTTAGCGCTCCCTAATTTGCATACACACACACACACACACACACACACACACGCGTTGCCGTACGTTTCTGCACTTTATCTCGCTGTTGACAAGATGTGCGGGTTGACACGTCAGCAGTAACAGTAAATAAAGAGGAGTTTAGGGGAAAGGAATAAATAGCGAGAGAGGAGTGTTGTGGATACGTGGTCGAACCTGCGTTTATCTCCTGTCGACTGAGTTCGACTGCAAGAGGGAGACTTGTATATATACCTAAAGGGATGTTTACTCTCGTACTATTCACTGTATAACTCACAAATACTTGTACACACACACACACACACACACACACACACACACACACACACACACACACACGGACGCAGCAAAACAAGACGTTTTCAACTCGACATTTTAAAGACTCAGCTTGAGGGAACAGATGGCCTGCGGGTGGAAGGGTTGGCCACCTGTCCCATCTGAGAGAGATGAGAGAGAGAGAGATGAGAGAGAGAGAGAGAGAGAGAGAGAGAGAGAGAGAGAGAGAGAGAGAGAGAGAGAGAGAGAGAGAGAGAGAGAGAGAGAGAGAGTCTTCAAGAATCGTGGTGATCTTCCAGGAACTTACGCAAACGCTGCCTTACAAGTAAGATCACCAAATCCAGTGATTAATATAATCACATCTACATGATCAATTAATCTTCTGTATAACCTTATAATCTACTCCTATAATAATCTTTGTATCAAATCATCTTTAATATCTCTACATTTCTTCATTATTCATTACGTTTCCTCAACTTTTCTTCATGGAATTATCAATTAATATGCTCCGTCATAGTTATTTCGTAGCCCAAGGTTAACACAGGTTATGTAATGTTAACGATGATTAACACAACAACACAACTCAATTTAACACAGGTTAACACAAGTTAACATCAAGAGAGATTAACACAAATGAATACATACTAACCCAAGTTAGCACACGTTAACTCAAATCACCAAAGGTTAACACCTATCACAACGCAAGTGTACCCAAGTTAACACAATTTAACATGGTGTTAACGCAGTACACACAGCGACAAAGCCAGATGACACTCATTGGTCTAACTAGACCCAGCCACGTTGCTTGGTGTGGTTGTGGACCTTACAAGCTGTTCCTAGCAGCCCATTCCCCAACAACTGACCAAAAATAGTTCATGCTCGATCCGCAGCTGAGAAATCAGGTCCTCAAAACAAGAACACAAACAGTTCCAATGCGACTGCAGACGAAAAATGAAGAGATAAAAAAAGAAACAGTTATCCCCAAGCTTAAAGACAAGAAGAATGGAATGTAAACATAACAGAAAAAGGCCAGAAGAAAATGGACGCGCGGGCCCTTGGATCAACTCAGCTAAAAGGACTCAATTATCAAATTTACGGAAGCCATTGTGTGTGTGTGTGTGTGTGTGTGTGTGTGTGTGTGTGTGTGTGTGTTCTGCCCAGACGCTGTACTACTGACAGAGTCCCCCCTTCCCCGCAAGGGGAGTCCTTCGCCCCTCCTCTGTTTCTCTTCGTCGTTTTCTTCCCACATTTTTGTCAGTTTAGAGTGTCAGTTTATATCCTCATTTCAATCTTCATATTACCGTCCACAGTGCTCAGGGGGAGCTCGTCAGCAGTAGACGCAAGTACACTCTAGCCTCTCTATGATGGTTCTAGAGAGAGACTCCAAGGAGCATATAAACATACAGGGTTGAAGACCTTTCACCCAGTAACACAGCGAGACCAGTACAGTTCAAGTAATAGACCTGTGGTCATGTGTTTCATTGTGTTCTTGCTTCTATGTCTCCCCTCTCTCTCCCCGTCAACACTGTGTTCCATAACTGTCAAAGGGCTTCAGCGCCAGAGACAATGAATAAACACCTTCGTAGATTAATCATTTTTGGTTGTATGTAAATAAGGCATGTGGATGCCTGGTTGTGAGTGGGTGCTATTCTCAATACTTGTGTGTAAATGACACACTTCCTCCTTTTCTTTTTTCAGTTAGAGGTTAATTGCAGGTCTGAGAAGATGGTCTTTACCCATAACGCCACACGGTTCAGGACCCGACTCCCTCCACTCCCTCCTCCTCCCTCCTCAACGAATGATAACAACGACCCCCTCCTCCTCCCTCCTCTTTCTCCTCCTCAACAGATGGTAACAACGACCCCCTCCACTCCCTCCTCCTCCTCCTACCTCCTCAACAGACGGTAACAACGACCCCCTCCACTCCCTCCTCCTCCTCCTCCCTCCTCAACAGATGATAACAACGACTCCCTCCACTCCCTCCTCCTCCTCCTCCCTCCTCAACAGATGATAACAACGACCCCCTCCACTCCCTCCTTCTCCTCCCTCCTCAACAGATGATAACAACGACCCCTCCACTCCCTCCTCCTCCTCCTCCTCCTCCTCCCTCCTCAACAGATGATAACAACGACCCTCTCCACTCCCTCCTTCTCCTCCCTCCTCAACAGATGATAACAACGACCCCTCCACTCCCTCCTCCTCCTCCTCCTCCTCCCTCCTCAAAAGATGATAACAACGACTCCCTCCACTCCCTCCTCCTCCCTCCTCAACAGATGATAACAACGACTCCCTCCACTCCCTCCTCCTCCCTCCTCAACAGATGATAACAACGACCCCCTCCACTCCCTCCTCCTCCCTCCTCAACGAATGATAACAACGACCCCCTCCACTCCCTCCTCCTCCCTCCTCAACAGATGATAACAACGACTCCCTCCACTCCCTCCTCCTCCCTCCTCAACAGATGATAACAACGACCCCCTCCACTCCCTCCTCCTCCCTCCTCAACAGATGATAACAACGACCCCCTCCACTCCCTCCTCCTCCTCCTTCCTCCTCAACAGATGATAACAACGACCCCCTCCACTCCCTCCTCCTCCCTCCTCAACAGATGATAACAACGACCCCCTCCACTCCCTCCTCCTCCTCCTACCTCCTCAACAGACGGTAACAACGACCCCCTCCACTCCCTCCTCCTCCTCCTTCCTCCTCAACAGATGATAACAATTACTTCATCCCATTTCACACCTATGAATGAGGCATGGTCATTATCCGGTGGGTAATTATCCATCACTTCCCACATCCGGTGTGTGGTGAGGAGGAGGAGGAGGAGGAGGAGGAGGAGGAGGAGGAGGAGCAACCACCTCCTCCCTTGATGCAGTGATTAACATCGCTAATTATGAATGAAGGGACGACCGTGTTCGAACCCCTGACCGAGCCGACGAGATCACAACCGAACCAGAAGGTGATTCCCGGTAGCAACGCTTTGTGGGCCAGAGACGAACAGGATACTTCATGTGTGTGTGTGTGTGTGTGTGTGTGTGTGTGTGTGTGTAGGATCCGGAGGTGTCATTGTCGATTCACAGGATTGACAGTAATGCGTTTGTAGGTGGGGGTCACGCCAGTGGCCTGTAGTCAGTCCACTGCTTAAAATAATCAAAAAAAAAAAATCCACTGCTTAAGATAATCATAAATCCATTGCTTAAGATAATTAAAACATCCACTGCTTAAAGATAATAAAAAAAATCCACTGCTTAAAGGTAATTAAAACATCCACCGCTTAAATATCACCAAAAACCCCACTGCTTAAGATAATTAAAACACCCACTGCTTAAAGATAATAAAAAAAACCACTGCTTAAAGATAATTAAAACACCCACTGCTTAAAGATATCCAAAAAACCCAGTGGTTAAGATAATTAAAACACCCACTGCTTAAAGATAATAAAAAAAAACCCACTGCTTAAGATAAATAAAACACCCACTGCTTAAAGATAATAAAAAAAAAACCACCGCTTAAGATAAATAAAACACCCACTGCTTAAAGATAATCAAAAAATCCCACTGCTTAAGACATTCAAAATCTGTGAGAGACGAAAGTAGTCTAAGCAGTCAGCTCCAACCTCAGTCGCGATAGATTTATGGATAGCTTGTGACATATCCAAAGATCTTCCTCAATAGTGATTCACGAGACATATAAAATGTATCTTTTTTTTGAGTTCGTGGCTTTTGATGGTCGCCCAGATGAGCTTGTGAGATACAGGCACTGTAAACCATATTCTTCATAAAAAGACTCGCTCGTATGAGTCTTGTGGGAGTTTGGAGTCAAAAAGGCAAACTCCACAAGACTTAATTTGACCCACGAGTACAATACACGTTTAGTGTGTGTGTGTGTGTGTGTGTGTGTGTGTGTGTGTTTCCTGACGAGGAGGTGGTCACCATGGTGTGTGTGTGTGTGTGTGTGGGGATCAATGGAAGACGATGCGATACAAAAGGACCTGGGTAATAGACTGATCACCAGGGAGGAGGAGGAGGTTACGTCCCAGTCTATTAAACTGTCATAGGGAGACGAGAGGGCGAGCCTTCCTTCCCTCCCTCTTTCCTTTCCTCCCTCCCTCCCTCCTCGTCCTTCTCTCCCTCCCTCCCTCCCTCCCTCCCTCCCTCCTCGTCCTTGTCCTTCTACCCTCCTCCTCCCCTCTCATAAGGGGGAGAATATACGACCATGGCCGAGGAAGAGAAGGGGAAGAAGCTTGAGGATGCGAAGGGTGGAAATACAAAGGCGGAAGAAGAAGAAGAATAGTAAAGGAAAATGTAGGATGAGGGATATTAGAGAGAGAGAGAGAGAGAGAGAGAGAGAGAGAGAGAGAGAGAGAGAGAGAGAGAGAGAGAGAGAGAGAGAGACAGACAGACAGACAGAGACGCTCCCAACCTCCCACACTCCCAACGCATCCACAAGCAACACACGAATGAAATACAACCTCTACACTCTGGGGGGAAACAAGATCGCACACGGTACTCCTTTGGGGGCCAGAGGTCGACCCCTCCATCCTCCCCTCCCTCCCTCACTCCCCGGTTATCTCTGGGGAGGGGTCGGTCGACCGACCCATCCCTCCCCCCTCAAAACGGTAGCAAGAGAGAGGAGAGTAGCAGAGACTTCTGCAGGCGCCCCCGTCAGGAGAGCCTGCGTGTGGCTGGCCAGGACCCCTCGTGAGGTACTCCGGTTTTATGTCCTTTAACCTACAGTGCATTTCGTTATCAGCCAGTTCACCAGGGGGGAGTATATGTACCTGGTGTGCTCCAGCAACACCTGAGGGATAGGTCTGGTGGCGATCATAGGTTCAGGAGAGAGAGACACACACACACACACGTATGAGGAGGAGGAGGAGATGACGCTGCTGATGATGCTGCTGGAGTGTCGAACACTGTGTTGTACAACTGGGATGAAAATGCACACACACACACACACACACACACACACACAAGTCTCTCTCTCTCTCTCTCTCTCTTTCTCTCTGGTTTCGGTGAGACAAGTGTCCTTTTTTTTTAAGGGTGAGGAGGGGATGAGGAAAGACAGTGACAGAGGAAAAGGACTGAGAAGGACTCGCAGGATTGAGGACGGACTGGTCCATGGGGGAATGTCCGGGAAAGATGATGGACCGATTCAGGGGAACAGCCGGGAGTGAGGACGGTCCGTTCCAGGGGGATGTCCAGGATTGAGGACGGTCCGTTCCAGGGGGATGTCCAGGATTGAGGACGGTCCGTTCCAGGGGGATGTCCAGGATTGAGGACGGTCCGTTCCAAGGGGATGCCCAGGACTGAAGATGTACCGTTCCAGGGGAATGGCCAGGATTGAGGACGGTCCGTTCCAGGGGGGGATGCCTAGGAACGAGAACGGACCAGTCCGGGAGATGGACCGGTGCTGGGACATTAGGAGAGCGTCAGCGGGCCAGCCGGCTGCGAGGTACACCACACTCATCATTACCATAAGAAGGAAAGCATCGGCGGCAACATTACCATAACAATATTGAACACAATAACGTTAACACTGAGACTCACGCTGACAGCGAAACCGGGGAACACGCTACACACCTGTTAGTACCCCAGGGGACAAGCTACACACCTGTTAGTACCCCAGAGAACTAGCTACACACCTGTTAGTACCCCAGGGAACAAGCTACACACCTGTTAGTACCCCAGGGAACTAGCTACACACCTGTTAGAATCCTTGGGGACTAGCTATGCATCTGTTAGTACCCCAGGGAACAAGCTACACACCTGTTAGTACCCCAGGGGACAATCTACACACCTGTTAGTACCCCAGAGAACAAGCTACACACCTGTTAGTTTCCCAGGGGACAAGCTACACACCTGTTAGTATCCCAGGGAACAAGGTATACACTTGTTAGCACCCCAGGGAACAAGCTACACACCTGTTAGTACCCCAGGGGACAATCTACACACCTGTTAGTACCCCAGAGAACAAGCTACACACCTGTTAGTATCCCAGGGGACAAGCTACACACCTGTTAGTATCCCAGGGAACAAGGTATACACTTGTTAGTACCCCAGGGAACAAGCTACACACCTGTTAGTACCCCAGGGAACAAGCTACACACCTGTTAGTACCCCAGGGGACAAGCTACACACCTGTTAGTACCCCATGGGACTAGCTAAACACCTGTTAGAATCCTTGGGGACTAGCTATGCATTTGTAAGTACCCCAGGGAAAAGCTACACACCTGTTAGTACCCCAGGGAACAAGCTACACACCTGTTAGTACCCCAGGGGACTAGCTAAACACCTGTTAGAATCCTTGGGGACTAGCTATGCATTTGTAAGTACCCCAGGGAACAAGCTACACACCTGTTAGTACCCCAGGGGACTAGCTACACACCTGTTAGAATCCCAGGGGACTAGCTATACATCTGTAAGTACCTCAGGGTCCCACTATACATCTGTAAGTACGCCAGTGAAGCCAAGTACCCCAAACCACTGGACAGGTGGGACCAGGACCCGTCAAATTGGACAGGTGAGCCGAATATAACGTGATACATGTTCACAACTACGAATCAAAGTAGATGATCCGTTATGTCGTAAATTACTGCCATCGTTAAAGGCGAACTGGCCCATTTGACTCAAAATGGTCACGGAAGGAGATCAACATTTTGGTACACTATTCAGGGGACAATGTTGTGTTGTAACGCCATGTTGTTAATAGATTGGATTTATCCTGGTGTGTGTGTGTGTGTGTGTGTGTGTGTGTGTGTGTCTTCTCCACACGGACCACAAGATCTATAGAACCGCATCCTTGACAGCAATGACGGATGGATGAACCTATCTCTTCTTCTTCTTTTTTTTCCCCCTTTGTTTTCTTATCTTTTTTATCACGTGTCCTCATTTCCAGCCATGACAATCCCCCCCTCATCCCCATCCCCCCCACCCCCAGCATGGGACGAAAAAAGACGTCCCAACTGCCTGAAATATCATAGACCTCCTCGTCGGAAGACCACATAGAGCAGACACTTAGACTTACGAACCACCACCACCCCTTCCCCTACAGCTACGTTCATATCTTCGACGGATGGTCCTCTACCATGGTCTTCTACTCCCATCACAACAGACCCATCACCTTTACCAGAAAAGGGGGCGCCCTGCATCCTTGAGTTACCACGCAACCATGACGTAATGTTAAAGACTCTACTGTATCGACGCGTTGGCAACAGTGAGCGAGGAGGTACGCCACCTAATATATACCCCCACCCCCCCACGTGACGTCATGTTTGTAAACAATGAGTCCTGGGGGGTTGTAAGCTATTAGGAAATGAATATGAGTTGGGGTGTGTGTGTGTGTGTGTGTGTGTGTGTATGTGTATGCGTGTGTGTGTGTGTGTGTGTGTGTGTGTGTGTGTGTGTGTGTGTGTGTGTCAATTCTTTTCTCAGAAGTTCTTCACCACAACAGTCCACCCTTTTCACAATTCTACAACCCAACAGTCTACCATATAACTGTCATCTTTCATAACGGTGCAATATACGAAATCTCACATTACCAATAACCCATACTAAAACTCTTATTTACCACGAGTGTGGTGTTACAGGGTAAATAAAGGGATAAATGAAATTATTTATGGATGGAGGGGAATCATTTCTATTTTTTTTGAGGGGGGGGAAAAGGGGGTGGGAGGGGAGAGAGGTGGTCTCACTTAACAAAGTCAGCTTGGAGTACAAAGCAGTTATATAAGTCTTGGTTCAACATCCTTGGCACTGGTTAAGGATATGTAGGAGTGATGGAGGTTATATGTAGGAGGAGGGGGGAGGGGGGGGAGGGGGGGAGGGGAAGGTTATATGTAACTGATCTACTCCACTGGACTGGGAACGGAGTTACGTCTCTTCGTTGTATATCAACTGACTTGTTATATCTCTTTCTTGTGTCTCCCCTGATGATGTGATTATTACACGAAAGTGCACTTGGGAACTTATCGTGTTTCATTCCCCGCAGACTCATAGGTGTATATATATACATAAATATATATATATATATATATATATATATATATATATATATATATATATATATATATATATATATATATATATGAATATATATAATCAGATATGACACAGATCAAGATATGGCGACTTATTTCTATTGCAGCGAGGCTATGGTCACCATTTCAAGAGATTCATCTCCTTAAGAAATACAAGAGAAATACTATAACAACAGAGAGATTATATAAACAAGAGTCATCATGACAGAAAACGATGTGGAAATCCCCCTTCCCAGAAAACGGGGGAGAGAGATAAACCTAATACCCTCTTCTCTTTTTCTAATATCGAGTGTGTTGACAACCTATTCAACAGGCCTGGTCACACACTCAGGCACGAGTCTCTTGCCTCCTAAGACCACCTTACGAGTGCGTGGTCATGCCTGGCGTTACCTAACATGCATCAGGTCACATCGTATATACCTCCCTCGTCCCTCCTCCTCCTCCTCCTCCTCCCTCCCCACACACCACCACACACACACCCTCCCTCCCTCCACCAGGGGGTTGCTGACACATTTGCACACAACCGATACTGGTCGAATATTCCAAGCGGTGCGTGTACCCTAAGCTGGGGTGTTGGGTATGTATCTGGACTGGGGCAGTGGGGAGAGGAGGAGGAGGAGGAGGAGGCTAGAAGGGGAGGGGAGTGAATACATACTAGCTTGGGGGGGTACGTAGGCTGGGGTTTGTGGGAGGTGATGTGGTTGGGAAGTGGGGAGAAGACTGGGTGGTGGTGGTGGGTGTTATGACTTAGCTGGGGTGAGGGATGTAAAATGGCTAGCTGGGGGAGGGTGGTTGTCACCCCTAGCTGGGGGAGGGGGGAGATGGCGTAACCTGTCCAGAAGAACAGGCACTCCGATGGCCCAAGACTTAAAGCTATTTTCCAGTGGACAGTAACATGATGAAGACCTCCCTATCTTTATGACTCACAGAGACAAGGAAGTGAAGCAGAGGGCCACCTCTCTCTCCATCCATCATCTACCCATCCACCAACATCTCTCTCCATCCTCTCTCCATCCATCATCAACCCATCCATCAACATCTCTCTCCATCCTCTCTCCATCCATCATCAACCCATCCACCAACATCTCTCTCATCCTCCCTCCATCCCTCATCTACCCATCCACCATCATCTCTTTCATCCTCCCTCCATCCCTCATCTACCCATCCACCACCATCTCTCTCATCCTCCCTCCATCCCTCATCAACCCATCCACCAACATCTCTCTCCATCCTCTCTCCATCCATCATCAACCCATCCACCAACATCTCTCTCATCCTCTCTCCATCCATCATCAACCCATCCACCAACATCTCTCTCCGACCTCACGCTCTCCATCCATTTGATTCCTGTGGTAAAGTCCTATGTCTCACGGACCCCTGGTGTAGACCATGAGGACTGTGAGTTCCAGGGAAGGGGGGGGCCTTTTAAGAGACCCCCCCCCTCGTCATGTACGCAGCCAGTACGATGTTCTCTAAATGGAATATCAGTTTCTGCTCTACATCTTCGAGCTGGTCCGCTTTCCACATGTACATTACGTTTTCTACAACATGCGCCTTGATATCATCTACAATATATTATGGGGTACTTTCTTAAATGCATCTTGCTAGTCTATAACATCTGAGGGCATTTTGAAGTCCTTGATAATGTCCATACGACTGAAGAACTCTTATCAAGTTTCTCAAACACGATCTTTAATGACGGGATCTGTGATCAAGATCAATTACAATTTTATCTCTAATTATCATTTGCAGCACTTTTATACCCCACAATGACGCAAGGCTGATGGAAAAAAGGTAGTTTGAAGTGCATTATCCATCTCGACTCTGAAAAACCAATGTTTCCTACGCACCTTCCAGACACTTGACACCCACCCACCTACCCATCATCCCACAGCGACATCTGGAATATTTTCATATATCGGAACTGCTAAACGGCGTACGCCTGTCTGGAAAGGGGGGGGGGGGGTCGGTCCGAGGGGGAGGGGGGATGTGCGTACCCTCGCTGGGAAGGGGGTAAGGGGTTGGGGGTGAGAGACACGGGGGGAGGGCCACCGTCCGCCCACGGCATACCCCAGCTGGTTATCATAAGTTCCTGCCTGGTACTCGTGTTGTGTTGTGTGTGTGTGTGTGTCGTGTGTGTGTGTGTGTGTGTGTGTGTGTCGTGTGTGTGTGTGTGTGTGTGTGTGTGTGGCGCTACGCATCATCACATATATGACGTTTTGCAAGAGGCGCCAAATTGTCACTTCGGAGTCTGATTTCTACATGCAGTCTTCGTCCGCCCCAGGTCGATGTTTCTTACTCGAACGATACCTCCCGATATCACACACACACACACACACACACACACACACACACACACACACACACACACACACACACACACACACACACACACACGTTCGCGTACGTATCTACACACAAGCGACAAGGGTCAAGTTAGATGATAATAGCCAACAAGATCGACTCTTAAATAGGAGGAGGAGGAGGAGGAGGGATGATGAGGAGGCCATATAGGTTCTCTAGATGAAGGTCTCAAGGGCAGAGAAAACGGGAGCCCTAGAGAACGCATTTGGCATAAGCTTAAGCAGCAAAGCTCGTTGAGGAAGAAGAGCCACCTACCCTTCTCTTCTGTTCCACGTTGGCAACAGCCAAGATTTCCCCCTCCCCTCTTGCATGGCGAACTTGGCATCACTTACCATTAATATTTCATGTCCATTATGAGATATGCAGAGATAAGAGTGGCCTCAGTCCACGAGGAGGAGGAGGAGGAGCGACCCACACTCCGGAGGTGTCCACGACCACCTCTAACGTCATGATCTTATACACAGATAAACTGACGGAGCAATGGATCTCTCTCTCTCTCTCTCTCTCTCTCTCTCTCTCTCTCTCTCTCTCTCTCTCTCTCTCTCTGGGGCAACACAGTTCCACTGGGTCCCGTCGCAGCCCAACAGTGTGTGTGTGTGTGTGTGTGTGTGTGTGTGTGTGTGTGTGTGTGTGTGTCTCCCCTCCCACTCCTCCTCGACGGCGTGGTCCGCCTCAACACCAGTGGTCCAAAGACCACCATCATGATCAAGAGGGAGAGGTTTTACAAGGGGGAGATGGGGGGGACATGAGGACATCCTCCTCCGTTTCCCATCACGCACGGGGGGGGGGGGGTTGTCTGTCACTGCGAAACGCGGAACGGTCCAGAAATCTTTCGTCTCGTTTCTTATTTTTTTTTTGTCAGTGGTTTTACAAGGGGGGGGGGGAGAAAAAAGACACTTAATGGCCTTCTTCCAGTGGGAGACATGGGTCGTTCACTGGTAAATCTGCTTTCCTTATTTCCGTAACTGCTTATTCTAGTGTGTGTGTGTGTGTGTGTGTGTATGTGTGTGTGTGTGTGTGTGTGTGTGTGTGTGTAAATCCACTTTCGTTTTGACAACCGAATGGCGTGGGTGGCGTCATCCTGCAAGAGAGAGAGAGAGAGAGAGAGAGAGAGAGAGAGAGAGAGAGAGAGAGAGAGAGAGAGAGAGAGAGGAGCAGGAGGAGGGAAGGATGGGTGTGTGGGATGGATGTCGTCGAGGTACCTATCACGTTCGACAGGAGCACGTCCCAAGGGCACGCAGGAGGGAGGGAGAGGGAGGGGGCGTCCCGTAGTAGGAGGAAGAAGAGTGGGTAAAGGAGGTAAAAGGAAGGTAAAGGTAAGGTAAGGTGGTAGGAAGGTAAATAGGGAGGTAGGGAGTTGGGGAGGTATGGGATGTCCCCCAGGGGTGTAACTGAGGGGGGGAATACGAAGGTGTACTGTGTCGCACTGTGTAGTGAACTATGGGGCAGTTATGACCCGGAGGACATGTCACGTGACATCAGGAGAGGACAACAAGCAGGGTGGGGGGGTAGGTCCTGTAGGACACCCGTGGGCACATCCGACAATGAGGGTGGGGGTGTGGGGAGGGGTTAACCAAGACCCAAAATAACATACAAATCGACCCGATCTAAGACCTTACGTACTGGTCGATAATCCTACAGACATGACTGTGTTTCAGGCAATGAGGAGAAAAGTATGAGGATAAAGGCATGGCGTTTACGCAAGAGTCATATCATACCCCAATTAGAGGACGAAGTCGACCTTAGAGGCTGAGGATATATATATATACAGTATTGGTCAACCATGAGACACTGATAACAATACAATGATCCGTAACTAGTCCTCTAACCATTGTAACAACCATGTTAACACGGGGGGGGGGGAGGAAGGAGGAGGAGGGGGTTGTTATCCTCCCGAGCTACAGCTGTTCGTAATGTTTGCAGGACACAACGAGTCGAAGAATCCTGCAGGACTTGAGGAAGAACAGGCTAGTGTTCTCTTTTGAAGAACAGGCGACGTAGAAACGGAAGAACACTGACGATAGATCTGTGGTATGTCCTCTCCTCCTCCCTTCCTCCTCCTCCTCTTCCTCCTCCTCCTCCTCTTCCTCCTCCTCTTCCTCTTCCTCCTCCTCTTCCTCCTCCTCTTCCTCCTCCTCCGTGTCAAGACGTCACCCTAAACGGTGAACGAATGGGAGAGGAAACTTCGAAGGACACGTATTGAAACAGGTGGAAAAGGGGAAGGTTAGGAGAGGTAAACGGAGACTCCTAACACTGGTAATGGGAGAAGCGCATTAGAAATAGAAAAATAAAAAGGGGGAGCGGAGGGAGGAGGAGAGGGGGGCGTGAGAGGGGGCGCGAAATGAATGGTAACTTGAGAATATAACAGGAAATAGCCACATTGTGTAGGATTACTGACGTGTCGCCACGGCAGGAGGATAGATGCGTGCATGATAATGTTTCCTCCTGACTCATGCATGTGACCGGGGGTCGAGGAAGTTCCAAAACGTTCCCTGTTTCCGATACGACAGAGGCCCAGCGATGTTGGTGGAACGCGAACGTTGGTAGGGTGGGGGTGTGGTGGGCGCGGGCGGCGCCCCCACCCAACAGATGACACAATTACTGGCTCTCTCTCTCTCTCTCTCTCTCTCTCTCTCTCTCTCTCTCTCTCTCTCTCTCACAAAAACAAAAAGGTGAAGACACCGTGTTTACGCAACGAGGGATCTACCACACCCACACAAACACACGCACGCACACACACACACACACACACACACACACACACACACACAAACACACACACACACACACACACACACACACCTCCCTTGCTTTGGAGACACGTGAGCCATGGGTAACACAGAGCTATTACAGTGGGAGAAGAAGCCCTCCCAAAGGGCGTTGGACGAGGAGAGAGAGAGAGAGAGAGAGAGAGAGAGAGAGAGAGAGAGAGAGAGAGAGAGAGAGAGAGAGAGAGAACGCTTTCGTTTGGTTCTAACCCCTTCGATTAAATCAGGAATCAAGATTACTTTTGAGAAACTCACTTCTCCTTAAAGTCGGTCAGTGTGTGTGTGTGTGTGTGTGTGTGTGTGTGTGTGTGTGTGTGTGTGTGTGTGTGTGTCATAACGAAGACGTGGGGGATGGGACGACGAGCCAAAGGCGAGCTCTGGAAATATACTTCCTGGAAATGATGGGAAACAGCAGCAGGATCCGACGCCATGAAGCAGTGTTGGCAGGGAAGGTGTTGGCAGAGGAGGCGTTGGCAGAAGAGGTGTTGGCAGAGGTGTTGGCAGAGGAGGTGTTGGCAGAGGTGTTGGACGTGTGGCGTTGATGACAGGCGTCCAGCTGAGGGTAATCTGAACGGGTCATAATGGCGTGGTCAAAGCCCAGGCGACCGACCCTCTCTGTACCCTACACCAACCAGTTAGCCACCCCAGCTCCTCCACCTCCACACCTCCACCTCCACACCTCCACACCTCCACCCTGACGGTCGATACCCGGACGTTCCCCCGAACTGTGGTGCATATGACGACCCACGACCCCCTCTCTGTGTTCATATGACGACCTACGACCCCGTCTGTGTCCATATGACGACCCACGACCCCGTCTGTGTCCATATGAAGACCTACGATCCCCTCTGTGTACATATGACGACCCACGAACCCCTCTCTATTCATATGACGACCCACGACCCCCCTCTCTGTGTTCATATGACGACCCACGACCCCCCCTCTGCGTTCATATGACGACCCACGACCCCATCTGTGTTCATATGACGACCTACGATCCCCTCTCTGTGTTCATATGACGACCCACGACCCCCCCTCAGTGTTCATATGACGACCCACGACCCCGCCTGTCTTCATATGACGACCCACGACCCCCCTCTCTGTGCGGCCGTGGTCACAAAAACAGAGCCTCACTTCGTGTTAAACCATCGAAGACGTTTACAGTACCCGCAAACAACATGATGACCCCTAAACTCAAAACAGGTCATTAAGTCTGTGATGGTCGTGTGTCCGCTGTGATAATCATTTCATCACAGATGGTTGTCATCTCCGACGTCAATAATAAAAGACACACACTGGTATATATACACACTTATACGACACGAGTTACCCCGATGATGATATATATTTTCACACTCGACTTCAACAGAAAACGAACCTCAGCGTACAATAAATAAACAAAAAAAAAAAAAAAGAATTGGTCTTTACGACACATTCATCGTGAGAGAGAGAGAGAGAGAGAGAGAGAGAGAGAGAGAGAGAGAGAGAGAGAGAGAGAGGACCATAAAGCCCCATTATCCATGACCTGGTCGGGACTCCCTCCACCATATGGTTTCACCATGGGACCGACACGCCCCGCGTAATTCCACAACAAGGCCACGGGATAGATAGATAGATAGATTGCCCCCATAAAGCTAACGAGTTTCTGATGAACATGACCCGCGGGACATGTTGTCGCCAGTCATGACATACATTACGTATCTAATGATGTACATTTGACGTACACAAAGGGGGGATCTGTACCACTGAATGTGCTAGTGGGTACAAGACATATCTTCAGTGGTCCATCATGATGCCTAGTTACCCTGTAACCTTCAGCCCCCCCCCCCCCACTGTACTAGTTACCCTGTAACCCCTCAGCTTCTGTACTGGTTACCCTGTACCCCTCAGCCCCTACTGTACTGGTTACCCTGTTCCCCTCAGCTTCTCCTGTACTGGTTACCCTTTAACCCTCAGCCCCCTACTGTATTGATTACACTGTAACCCTCAGCTTCTGTACTAGCTACCCTGTACCCTCAGCCTCCACTGTACCAGTCCTACACACCAAGATCATCCCATACAGTATGGTGGTTTACAGGTCCAGACACCAGTTAATCTCCTCAGTGCGTCTCAGGGAAGTTAAGCCAGGAAAGTGTGTTGACTTGGGTCAGCCATCTTGTGACAGTGTATTACGTGAAGGTAATGGTGGTCTTAGCGGGGCGGCGTCTGCCACAAAGTGCTTTACTGCTGCCCTGATCCAGGGACAAGATTATCCCAGGTAACGTCATGGCCACCAGCATCACCGGTCTTGGTCCACCTTACCCAGCGGCTGGCCGGGGGGCAGCGGCAGCGACCCTACTGAGGCAAGGACGCGCCAGACAATAACAACATCTCCTCCTCCTCCTCCTCCTCCTCCTTCGTCCTGACCGCAGTAGACTAATACCCTGTAAGACATGGACCACAAATAATGGATGGCCTGCCCTCAAACCCTCCATGATCACTGGGGCGACTCAACACTCCTCCTCCCTCTCCTCTCGACCTAGCCTTCGTCAGTGCCTAGATGACGTGAGAAACAGTGCCAGGGGAGGAGGGAGGACGTCGTGCCAGTGCCTGCCATGGGGGAGGACGTCGTGCCAGTGTCCGCTCCACTCTGACCTGACGACCTGATGTAGGTCGCTATGGCCTCCAGGACGACTCGTTTGGCGCCTAGTGACGCAGAAGTGGCAGGCGTCCTCTGGTAAAGCGTGTGTGCCTCCAGGATCTAATTTCATCATCTCGATGTCGCTCTTGTGGTAGCGGCTGTGCAGCGGTAGCCTGAGATGCTGTGGTCGACGGGATCCCGGCTGCTGGAGTGTGTTTACCTTCGACCCACAGCCACTTGCACGGGTCGTCTCTAACCCCGCCTGTTAGGAGCCACTAAGAAGTCGTGAGCGTCGACCTCCCTCCCACACACACACACACACAGACACACACACACCTCCGCCTTCCCTACCCGCCTCACCGTAGGGGCGTCTTCAGGTGCCACTCCGTCAGGTCCACCCTTTGTGCATATGTCTCGAGGAAATACTGTGACGCTGTGCAACAAACGACGGATATGGATGTTCAACAACCATCAGGATAAAGACTCCCACGTCTCTGTGCAACACCTCCAAACGGATGGCGGGATATCTAGTTACGAAGTGCCCCTCCTAAAAAAAAATGACCTCCAGCTCGATGTTACGAAAGAATAGCTCGGGCGAAGAGAGCATTCAACTCCATCGCTGTCGTAGGGAAAGGAGGAGAGGACCCTTTCCTTCGCTGGGAGAATACACACACCGCCAGCTTGGTTCTCCGTCTTGTGTGTCCCCCTCCCTTTCCCCACAATTCACGTAAGATGTCACACAGATGTTGGCGAACGGGCTACACAACAACACCCACGTCTTCCTGCAGGACACCCGGGTTTGGCCATTGTGCAGGACAGCATGAGACCCAGTACGGGGCCTAGGGGAACTCCTCTCCACTGGACCTATCGGGAGGACGGAAACACTGAAAATCCAATGTACACTCCTCGACCGTCAGCCAACCCAGCTACAGTGTCTCGCGAGTGAGGTAAAGTGATATCTACCTTCTAGGTTGTGGCTGGGTTACCCCAGGCCTCTGAACTTCACAGGTGTGATTCATTTGATCCAAACTGCTACATAACATGCCCTTCGTACTGCTCTACTGTCCATATATTAACATGTATGCTGACCCTACTCGTGGTGTGTGTGTGTGTGTGTGTGTGTGTGTGTGTGTGTGTGTGGTGTGTGTAGAACTCGACTCGTGTATCAGTGTATATCGCTAATAATCACTATTATAACGTTTAAACCCAAGCACAGCCTCATGTTTCCAATACACATCCATACACACAAGGCGAGAGTTGATGAAGCTAGGGAAAAAGGTGAGGTGTCAATTGTACAATATTTATTGTCTCTCTATAAGTGTACATTAGTTATAACTATAGTTATACCTAGACGCTAGTTATAACTAGACACTAGTTTAGAACTAGCAACTCACCCAGTTCCCCCCCCCCCCCCCCTAGCTTTATGACCTCGAGCACCTGTAAATGCCTCGACCACACCGTAACACTTAGGGGGGTTTGTTAAGAGACTTAACTAACTCTTGGTCTAGCTCATTTTCCTCCTCCCAAACGTCATTTGTGGTGAAGGAAATGATGCTGTCCTATGACCTCCTCCTCGTCCCAACCCCAACCTCACCCCTCCTCCTTGGCCGAGTCTAGACTACTCCCTCCTTCCCTCTTTCCCTCCCTTCCTTCTTTCTCCCTCCCTCATCTTCTTCAAAAGTTCCCCCCATTCGGCCAGGCCGAGCGATTCGACAGTCTCTTGGCGGCCCCCAAAAGCTGATTTCCTGAAGGGAGGGGGAGGAGAATCTCGACTCTGACTGACCAACCGACGACCTAACCGCCAGGGGGAAACGTGATACCAGACGTGAGAGGAACCTGTTTCAGCTGTGTGTCCCCCTTCTCCTCCCTCCCCCTCCTCCACCACCTCCTCCTTCCACCTCAACCTCCACTTCCTATCCCGCCTCTTCCCCTCCACCTCCCCACCTCGGAGGCTGAATGGGACAAGTCTCTCTTAGAAGACATCAGTTCATTCTTTACGGGCACGCTTGACCGACCTTGTAAACACTGTGTTGATCCTGGTACAATAACAACCTGGTGCGTTGTTAAGTGAATTATCATTTATCTTCCCAACAACCAAAAAAAAAGGATAAGAGATTTTAAGGTCTTTTGGGTCGAGTTTATTTTCTTCTGTTTTTTCTTTTTTGAAAGAAGTAGGGAACCGTTAGTTTAGTCTCACCCCGCGATTCGTTTTCGTCCACACTTTCTTCCAGTCATCGACAATGAATGAGAATGACAGACAATACTGCAGAGAATCAGCGAGTTAATGAAGTTTACACTGGCTTTGACGGTTCGTCCCGCTGATGCAGAGGAAGAATAAACCAAGAGGTTTTACTTCATGGACTGAAGAGCATTGAAGACAGAAGACTATCTGGGAGGACTTTGCAAGTGTTCGGTGATCCTATAAATCGTAAGTGGTATGGAGGATCGTCGTAGTACCCCCGATCGCCTAAATATACACTCAAATCATTGTCCACATTGGTTAGTAAAATTAGGGTCATCTTTCGTCACACACACACACACACACACACACACACACACTTGAGGTGCCGATCTCCGCTCAGGGGTGGGGGAGGATCAACTGCTGGAGGACAACACACACACACACTAAAGAACACAATAAGACATTAGGAGACACCTCGGTTTGGCCCTACACCCGGCGATACACTGACGTGTGTGTGTGTCTGTGTCTGTGTGTGTGTCTGTGTGTGTGTGTGTATACATACCGTGCCTTGAGAGAGGTCGCTCAGCATCATTATGTACGTTCCTCTTGGAGAGGCCAGGGCCAGGGCTTGGGGTCGGGGATGTGTGAGGAGGAGGAAGAGGAGGAAGAGGAGGAGGAGGAGGAGGAGGAGGAGGAGGAGGAGGGTTGATGAGGTTTTAGGGAAGCGCGGGAGACACAGATAAACAAAGGCAAAGGTCGGTCTTAATGATCATGGCTTCTGTCTGGACGCCTTACCGACCCCAGTCCGGCGCTGGTGGTGTCTTGTGGCTAACCTACAGATGATGGTGATAGTGATGATGATAGTGATGGTGATGATAGTGATGATAATGGTGGTGATAGTGATGATGATGATAGTGATGATAATGATGATGAAAGGGATGATAATGGTGGTGATAGTGATGACAGTGATGGTGATGATAGTGATGATGAAAGGGATGATAATGGTGGGGATAGTGATGATAGTGATGGTGATGATAGTGATGATGAAAGGGATGATAATGGTGATGATAGTGATGATGATGATAGTGATGATAATGATGATGAAAGGGATGATAATGGTGATGATAGTGATGATAGTGATGGTGATGATAGTGATGATGAAAGGGATGATAATGGTGTGATAGTGATGATGATAGTGATGGTGATAGTGATGATGGTGATGAGAGTGATGATAGTGATCGCGGTTTCGGGAGAGGGGATAGTGAAGAGGTGGAAACTGGTATCTCTTTTCTTTTTTAAGGGTGGAACGATAGAGAGTCAAAGGTGATGAGAGGGGGGGAAAAAATAAGACCTGTACGTATTCTCTCTCTCTCTCTCTCTCTCTCTCTCTCTCTCTCTCTCTCTCTCCCGGGTTCTTCTCCCCCCACCCCACCCACAACCTCCTCCCTCACACACGGGAGGGCCTCCCAGACAGGCGGGCGCCCGCGGGAGAGAGAGAGAGAGAGAGAGAGAGAGAGAGAGGCCACACTATTGTTAGGGGAACTTCACCTCCCAGTGCCCCCTGCGCCCGCCCCCCACGTGTTCCCGTTGACACACCCTCCTCCCTCCCGTTGACACCCTCCACCCTCCTGTTGTTGTGGTTCCTGGGTGTTTACACTACTGTTTGTGTTTGTGGCCGCTTCTTATTACCATGACTCAAGGTGCTGGCCTGTTGTATGTGTTGTATTTCGCGCGGGAGGTGCTGTATGAGGAGGAGAGGAGGAGGAGGTGACGTATAGAGAGGAGGGAGGAGGAGGAGGTGGTGGAGGGAGGGTGAGGGACATACATTGTGATAAGGGTTATGTCATGTGTTGTTGGCGGAGGCGTGATGTCATGCGTGCTTGGGGGAGGGAGGGAGGAAAGGCTGTTGGTGATGATGTCATTGTATCTTTTCCTGGTGTGACGTAGGTGGTTCTTGGTGTTGTTGTTGTTGTTGTTGATGTTGTTGTTGTTGTTGATGTTGATGTTGTTGTTGTTGTTGGTGGTGGTGGTGAAGTGGCGTCGAAGACGATGTTGTCGAGTGGGTGGTGAAGGGCGTCGACGATGGTGGAGATGATACTACAACTGGTGGTGGTGGTGAAGTGGCGTCGAAGACGATGTTGTCGAGTGGGTGGTGAAGGGCGTCGTCGATGGTGGAGATGATGATACTACAACTGGTGGTGGTGGTGGTGGAGGTGATATTGGTGGCGGTAGTGGTGGAGAGAAACGGTGTGTGCCAGGATGAGGGAGTGCCATGTCATTTCTGTCTACAGGATTACTGAGGAGGAGGAGGAGGAGGAGGAAAGGACGAACGTCCGTGTGCACGAAGTATCTTGCCTCGAGTTCCTCTTCCTTCACGTTAAGCTGTTGGTCAGCATGACTCGATGTCTCCCTGTCTCTTACCTCCCGTCCACCTCCCGTCTCTTCCCTTCCCTTCCTCTGTCGCTACAGACGGGACTGTCACACGCGCGTGGTACGGCAGGCGACATGCACGAGCGTGTGGACCGACGCATTCCTCACATCACCGCGCACAAAAGGGTGCGTTAAACGACGCATGTCTGGACGTGAGGACCAAGCCCGAAGGACCTGGGGGGCAAGGGTGGAGGAGGGGGAGGGATAGGTCGTGCCAGTCGTCGTCGGACGCCCGGTAGTACATTTCAAGATTCCGTGGAGGTTCGTCAGATGTCCGTCAGCCGGGAAAACGACGCCACGGATCTTGTGGCCCCGGTACTCAGTGGGCGCTACCTGAACAATGAGAGCAAGATGGACTAGTATTTCTTAATCACATTTTATCCCAATCACCCAAATTACTTCTATGGTTCATCTGTACCTCAGCAATAAACCTTCTATCATTCTTACCCAGGTAATATTTCTGTCCCAGTACGTCAGGGAACTCAACCCCAGCCACCGATATAAGAGAGGAACGTCCGTGAAAGACATTTAAAAAAAAAGAAGAAAGCCTTGAAACAGAACCGGTCAACTTTCTGTAGACAAAGGAGAAGGACTTACGTGTTTTCTCTGAAGACAGATAAATACCAGGAGACATGGTATGTCGTCTTTTGGTATTGAGAGATGCCATGAGGGTTGCGGCTGGAGAGCCTACACGTCAAAGAGAGAAGGGAATGAGGGATGACAGGCCAGTGTGAGGCACAGGAGGTAGATAAAGACGCGGGGAGTCGAGAAAATAGGGGAAGTACAAGACTATCCAGTGAAGGAATGTTGTCTAAACGACTTTAAACACAGTTTGTTGTGTATTGTAAGTCTGGAAAAGAGAGATATGGTTTGTTTTATTTCGCCCTTCTAGTCTTCTACCAGCCCTTTAGACATTCGACCGTAAAAATGGTCGATTTTCGTTATATCGCGTACGTACGAAATGAAGTCATTGTCTTCGTCTACTCTTGACGGTAACTGGTTACCAGTGTGGTGGTTTGTGGTGGAGGCTGAGCCCCAGGTACACAACAGAGGAGCCAGGTTCACATCCCCCAACGGTGACGTACAATGTCACATCCTCTCGTTAGCTCAGAACAACGGAACTCGCTCCAGTGTTTGGTGTCATATTTGCCAGTATCCTAGCTGCCTCCTTACCTCACTCCCCTTCCTCCCTCCTTATAGCTGCCCTGCGGTGCCTCAGTAACCTCCTACCCCCAGATATTCTCTGGGGATCTGTGTCATGTGGATTTTCCCGCACGTTCATCCCATCTTGAGTCAGTCCCCACATCTGCTTAGCTTGTCAGCGAAGGAGTCAGGGAGTCTTTCTTCGTACATTTTTCATATTCTTGGTGGGAGAAGAAGAAAAAAAAGGGGGGCTAATAGCTGTTATTTACATAACCTCACTTTACCTCACTTTAAAAAAAAAGAAATAAGCTCCACACAGATACGAGAATAAGGAGTGTCTCATGAAAAATATGGATTATGTATTTCTTAAGAATAATGAGTTATGTACTTCATAAAAAATGTGTATGTTGTGCGTTCCATTTAAGAATATGTATTTTATGGTCTGATATGTTTCAACAGACTCATACGCCATCATCCCTTATATATATATATATATATATATATATATATATATATATATATATATATATATATATATATAAAGGCATGACCATTGTAAGTATTGTAAACACTCCCTCCACGCCATACCAACACTGTATTCAGTACACAGTCAGTATACATCACACAAAGCCACTGATACAGCACACCTCTACGCCACATTAACCACAATGTAGGTCGCCCCCCCCCCCCCCCCCTGTAGTGATAATGGGTATGTGGCGTCACCACCACAGCGGCCCAGTTCTATTGCCTTTATCAGCTACACAGGTGTAAGGAGGGAGGAGAGCGATAACAGATATGTATATATATATAGGACTTGATGTCACGCTCTAGCGATGCTAAATGTGTCACCACGTGTGTGTGTGTGTGTGTGTGTGTGTGTGTGTGTGTGTGTGTGTGTGAGGGAGGGAGGGAAGGAGGGAGTACTTTGCTGAATATTTTCTTATCTATGTAACTTAAAAGCAGTTTTCCTATTTGCCAGTTCGTCTCCTTTACAGCCCTCCTACAGTGAGGCTTCAGCGATAGATTTGGAGAAGAAAGGCAATCTCCCAAGTCCCTCACACACACACACACACACACACACACACACACACACACACACACACACGGTGTGTCGCATCCTCACTACATTCCATTTTCTCAGAACGAATTCCATCAATACATCAGACCCCCTTTGGAATTCTTTTTGTCTAGGTCCCCTTGTAAGCCCATGCAATCCTCATCGCTCTTTCCCTCCCTCACGACCTTGGTCGGCATCATCAGCAAACTTATCCAGGTTGGAGTGTATAGAGTCTTCCCAGCGAGTCATTCTAAAGAGATCAAGAAGATTAGCGGCTCCAGAATCGAACCTTGCGGCACATCACTGGCAACACTATAAGACTCGTACCGAGGCGCCTAAATCCTAACATGAATCCTTCACTCCCTTATACTGTGGCACGTCGGATCTGAATGTCTGAGTAGGGAACTTAATTCCCTGGATCTATACTTGGCCTTCCAAGTGTAGTGTAGTGAGGAGGGGGACGAGTGTGTCGACCATGTGATGAGACACACCCGTGCTTCTGTCGAAGCTTATTTTATGTCTGTGACTTCGTTGTTGTTCATCCTAGCAATCGAAAGCTCTCGGGAAAAGAGAGAGAGAGAGAGAGAGAGAGAGAGAGAGAGAGAGAGAGAGAGAGAGAGAGAGGGAGAGGGAGAGAGAGAGAGAGAGAGAGAGGGGGGGGGGGGGATAACGCCAATTACCCCGGCAGTGCGATCGTGAGACTTAATCTCATGGAATTACCCGGCAAGTACTGGACCATCGTTAGGACCCGTACGGTAACTAGGCAATTCGGTCGTTAAGCAGTACCAGTAAAGTATTAGGGAACAATTATGCATCCCTTGGGGGGCGAGATTCTAATCTGGCTTGATGAGTCTGTACCCAGATGTACACCGATTTGCTCAAGAGCCTTCATAGCTCAGTGGCTAGAGCGCTGGTCTAGTAAACCAGAGGCCGGGAGTTCGATCCTCCCTGAAGGCAGTCGGTCGAAGACTCGTTTTTGTGGACTAAAACACACACACACACACACACACTATATATATATATATAAATATATATCATTCCATAGCAAATGGTATACATAAATATAAGAGTCTCGTGTTCATATTATGAACATAAGAAAATATTCTATCACATACAATACAATGCCATACATTCATACAACAGAGAGCATACTTAGGTCTACCCAAAAATATACTCCTGTGTGTGTGTGTGTGTGTGTGTGTGTTGCATTGTCTAGTACGTTCCTAATGAAAGTTATCTTTGAACGTATCTACAAAAGGAGTCTAAACAGCACTAGGTCATTGGGGTTGGAGGAGACCTTATGCACACAATCGTCCATTCAGGTACATTTTGGTGGGTTATAGTGTTGACGACCTGAAGATGCCATGTCAAATTATATATGTATTACATATTCTTAATTATCATATACAATGAATGTTCAAACCTTGTGTATAGTGTATGTTCAGATCATGTGTATAATGAATGTTCAGATCATGTGTATAATGTATGTTCAAGCCTTGTTTATAATGTATGTTCAAACCTTGTGTATAATGTATGTTCAAACCTTGTGTATAATGTATGTTCACAGCATGTGTATAATGTATGTTCACAGCATGTGTATGATGTATGTTCACATCATGTGTATAATGTATGTTCACATCATGTGTATAATGTATGTTCACATCATGTGTATAATGTATGTTCACATCATGTGTATGATGTATATTCACATCATGTGTATAATGTATGTTCACATCATGTGTATGATGTATGTTCACATCATGTGCATAATGTATGTTCACATCATGTGTATAATGTATGTTCACATCATGTGTATAATGCATGTTCACATCATGTGTATAACGTATATCGTGTGATCATTGTGCCTCTACGTCTTACGAAGCCTAAACATATAATGGGAACAATCTTACATGGGTCATTAACTCCATCGAAGCTTATAGGATTTTCAGCTTAATATTACCCCCATTTTAGACACCCCCCTTCCCTTCCACCCCATATATTAAACGCCTGGGCGATCTCATTTTCTATACAGGGTCTCACATTCGCAGTGTCATGTTATTCATTCAGCCATCATTTTCAATCACTGTCTCCCCTTTTCAACGCTCACTGTCTTCATATTCAGCATCTTACGAGAAGCGAACTGGAACAGTCAAATTAACCTAAAGAGACCTGGGATTATCGTCCTTATATCAAGCCTCCTTCTTCCTCCCCTCGACCCCCATACACGCACCGACAGGCGACAGCGTAACAAGATAATGATATACCATACGAGGGGTGAGACTTCGCCCCGGTTGAGTGGTGGGATACGAATCTCGCCCTTAAATTACAGGTGTGGCGCAGGTAACCACCACCCGAGACTAACGCGCAGGGGAGGAGGAGGTAAGTGCCATAAGCTGTTATTTTCCGGACGTTTAAAGTGGCCCTCTGATCATCGTCTTCCCCCATCCTCCCCCATACACATATACTCAACTGGTGTCCATAATTCCTCTAGGGACGTTGCCCTGGCCCTTGGCCAAGTCGTGGGAGGGGCGACGACCCTACCCTACTCTACTCTACTCTACTCTACTCTACTCCTCCTCCGTCAACCACCATCAGCTTACGATGGAAGTTTCAGACACATTCACCCCTATGCCCTGATTGTCGACGTGGCTCGAAACGCCACCTTCTTTTTCATGTGTAACCAGTTCAGGAAATACACCCACTGGTGAGAGAGAGAGAGAGAGAGAGAGAGAGAGAGAGAGAGAGAGAGAGAGAGAGAGAGAGAGAGAAGATGCAAAGTGAAGAGAAACGAGGTGTGCGGACGGTAACTGAAAAGAAGGTGTGCGAGCGATTGGGAGGTGTACAAGAGAAAGCAGCAGGACATCAATAGGTTGGAAAGTGAGCTGAAAAATATAGACTTTTCCCCCCCTCACGAGTCCTGTGACGATGACCTCCAGGGACGCCAGGCTATCGAAGAAGGGAAAAAAGAAAAGACTTGTATGTGATGCAAGAAGGTATGTACGATAATGAAAGGCCAATAGTTGAGTCTGCCTTCATCCATCGCCTCCCTTCAACCACCACTGTTCATCAACCACTGTAATCCTGTTTCCTTCACTCTAATCTGCAAGAATCATTTTGGCGTCTGCTCTCATAAGCTTTGTGTGTGTGTGTGTGTGTGTGTGTGCATCAACCATTTAAACCCTGATCCCTCAGCTCGCGAGTGGATGTTCCCTACACCCCCACCCCCCTGAAAGCCCTGGTCGACATTCACGAAACCCTATAAACCCTCAAGTCCCCACCTCACGCCCTCTGGGATCATCCTCCACAAGTCTTCGTTTTCTTACAATCTAAAAAGACATCAAAAGATAATCGACTTCCACTGGGCCGACCATGGCGTTGAAATCTCTAAGAACAAGGCAATTAGACAGTTAATTTCCACACTACATAACTCGAGTCACTTGAAGAAACGAATATGATGTGGGAGACGAAGATCATAGCCAGGTATCATTACAAACCAAGCCAGCCCTTGCTTACTTTATCATCATCACAACAAACATGATTGTGGAAACCTTTAGCACCTCAGGAAATTCAACAACAAAGTGAAAACGTAAACATATCTGCAGAATTGATAAATAAATAAAGATATATATATATATACATAAGGGCAGACAGTATGAATTATGTACATGTGTATATATATGTATATGTCTGTGTGTGTCTATGTATATGTATACGTTGAGATGTATAGGTAATTATATGTGCGCGTGTGGACGTGTATGTATATACATATGTATGTGGGTGGGCTGGGCCATTCTTCTGTCTGTTTTCTTGCGCTACCTCGCTAACGCGGGAGACAACGACAAAGTATAATATATATATATATATATATATATATATATATATATATATATATATATATATATATATATATATATATATATATGAACGGGGAACTATACTGAGACATCAAGCGAAACCTTAGTAACTTATATAGTGCTGACACACTGTTCATGAGTGAGGGGTGAGTTGTGGGGGGTTGGTTGGTTTCGAAGGCAGAGAACCCTCCCTTAGGCAACGTTTAATTAAACACTGGGAACCTGTTCCTTGAGACAAGACATATGATGGGACTCTCTCTCTCTCTCTCTCTCTCTCTCTCTCTCTCTCTCTCTCTCTCTCTCTCTCTCTCTCTCAACCACTACCCTTCGAGTCGCAGGAGAAACACCGAATGAGATAAATAATAATTAAGACAAAGAGAGAGAGAGAGAGAGAGAGAGAGAGAGAGAGAGAGAGAGAGAGAGAGAGAGAGAGAGAGAGAGCATGTTACTCATTTCGCTCTTTCAGAGATGCATTCTGATACTGAAGAGGAATAATGGGGAGCTATACTGTAATATCCAGGCTGGGTCATCATTCTGTCGTGTGTGCAATCACTGGTCTTGCTATAAACTCGACGACTGCAGTAGCTATAACTATTATTTCTAGCACAAACTATCGTTGCTATACCTTACCATTACTGAGGCGGCAACGTACACCATTATCAATACCATTATAATGAATACTACCACGTTTACTACTGCTATTACGACTGCTATGACTACAATTATCAATACCATTATAATGAAAACTACCACGTTTACTACTGCTATTACGACTGCTATGACTACAGTTATCGATACCATTATAATGAATACTACCACGTTTACTACTGCTATTACGACTGCTATAACTATCATTGTTACTACTATAGAAGATATTGCGATAAATGGTGCCACTCAAACGACCACGATGGCTATAAATGCTACTTCAATTCATAGTAGTAGTAGTAGTAGTAGTGCAATGGCTCGACCCTTAGATATAATGGCCTGACCCTTGACCTAACGCTTAGAGATCAGGTCAAATATCATTCCATCATACCCAAAAGGTCATAACGTCATTCTCAAGAACAGGATCGTCGCACTTATGTAGTAAAAAGCATGCAGGCAACATTGACTTAAAAAGTATAAGTTTGTATTCATTCAAGATCCGCCACTATCTATCTTCTGCCGTGGGTTCCCTCCTCCCCCATTAGGATGGTCAATGAGCAGTAGACCCATTGTCTACTTGACGGGTGCCCTAATGGGCCATCGATCACTGGACAAGAGAGGTCATATATACATATAACTCCGCTGCTCGTTCAGCACAGAAGCACATCAAGAGCTTTTATCTCTCTCTCTCTCTCTCTCTCTCTCTCTCTCTCTCTCTCTCTCTCTCTCTCTCTTCGATTTCATCTTCGACTTTTTAGGCAGACTATCAGGGAAATCAAGACGTGCACTACATGATGACACACACAAATGTAGTTTTTATCATACTCAGGAACAAACATGAAGAAGAAAATGATCATTACATATTAGAACCATTTTCATGAGAGGTTTTAGATCATACGAATCCAAGATGCGCAATCTCGGATACGCCTGTTTTGCGAAGAAGAACCGAGGCCTTTGTCTCGACAGGCAGAGACGAAGGGTTCGACACAGCTTCGACCAGTTGCGTTACGAGGTTTAAGGTCCCCTTCTCTCTACAGGCAAAGACATGAAGAGACACAGGATTCGGCACAAGTTCAAAGAAGCAAGTAGTACAGGGGAAGTGGGGGCCCCCCTCTGTCTCGACAAACACAGGAATTCGGTACAAGTTCGAACAAATAAGCACAGGGGAATTGGGGGAACCTCTATCTCGAAAGGCAAAGATGGCGAGTCCGGAACAGTTTCGACCAGACGCATACCGAAGCTTCGATACTAAAGATATGTCCCAAGCCTTTCGTTCACGACTTCACTATGCAATTCTCTCATGATGTTATCTATCTGAATGAAGCAAGTGATAAGATATTAGTGTTCACTGTACTTCTTCCTATAAAATCTTATAAAAACTTTCATTTATTCACTTACTCTCAGACTTAAACTAAGGTCTTATCACAGAGCAAATGGCTCGACGGGTCTATATCCAAACCTTCTTGTGTCATCATCATATCGTAATATCAGGTAATCATTACAGACCTCAGTTTAACATAATACAGTAAAGCCATAATCCGCTTCTATACGTCTATGATCATCGACAACAACCAAATGAAACTGGTAGTTCGTTTAAACACCCCCCCCCCCCCCAGACCCATCTTAATAGGACGTAATGAGGTCAGCCAGTGTTGTTATTAAGTCAGCTTTGATAAAGAGGGTCTGTGTACTTCACTTGACACAGACGCGGGTGGAGGAGGAGGCACCACCAGAGAAGCAGGCATGACTGATGGAGGAGACATGGGGACTCAAGGGGGCGTCCAAATGGGGTAAAGTACACAACGCGCGCCACAGCTGGGCAATTTGGTCAATCGTCTTCTGTGGACCACTCGCGCATTCTGCCTTCGTAGATACACACACTGTCAGACGTAACAGACGGTTCGAAAGTCATCGACCACGGATGGGAAACAAGTCATTGGCGAGGTGGCCATTGAGCAAATGTTTATCCAAAGTTTGAAAAAGAGAGTCGAAACCTCCCCCCCCCAAAAAATGGTGAGGTTCCACCGTCCTATGAAGAGATTCAGACACTATATGACTATCTCTCTCTCTCTCTCTCTCTCTCTCTCTCTCTCTCTCTCTCTCTCTCTCTCTCTCTCTAGACAGAGGAATACTGGATTATCTGTTAATGTGAGACGTTATCTTCAAATTACAGATAAATGTATTTGTAATTTAGATTCTGTGAAAGGGGGAAAAAAAAAAACGAGTTTGATGCGAAAGAAAACACGAAATATGGCAGTCTTAATTCTTATCCTGGATGGTTATAATAACGTAGAAATATACTGACTTATCTTACCCTTGAGCACGACGGTCAGTACGACTGGTAAACAGGACGGGACGACCCTTAGGTACGCCGGGTGTCGTTTCCTAGTATCACGCCTTTGTTAAAGCTACATCATCGCGTTCAGTTGTCGTAATGCGTCGTGTTCAGAGCTCGTATACTGTCGCGACCAGGAGTCGTAAATGGTCGTACCCAGGAGTCGTATATAGTCGTGTCCAAAAGTCGCATATAGTCGTGCTGTAGGGGGAGAAAAAAGGAGAGAGGAGGAGGAGGAGGAGGAGGAGGAGGAGAAGGGGGAGATGTTAAAGTAGTCGTCACCCCGTGGGGATTGAGGAGGAGGGGGGAAGGGGGGAGGTTCAGAATCGTCAACAAGCAACGACAGAAGGATAAGGTTAGCCCGCGTGACGTCACGCTGACGTCAGAGGGGAGTCCTTGACGCAGCTGTGGACCCAAACGTTGATGAAGCTTATTTGAGCTGGGGGGGGGGGGGGAGGCCGCCCACACTCACACACCCCCCACCGCCAAGTTGCGTCACCACACGTGCGTGTGCAACCCACCCCCTCCCCTTCCCCCTCTGTCACACCACGCACACATGCACGCAATGCACACACACACACACACACACACACACACACACACACACACACACACAGATGAACTTACCTCCCTACTAATCCATATTACCTACCTATTTACCTATTTCCCTACATACGTACATATATACATACATACATACATAACTTTACATCACTCTACAGTAACTTATTATGCCTCTCTCTCTCTCTCTCTCTCTCTCTCTCTCTCTCTCTCTCTCTCTCTCTCTCTCTCTCTCTCTCTCTGCCAGTCATATACGGGGGAAAAAAAAATACATATGGCAATAAATCCCAGGACGAACAAGGGTTGTAATAGTAGGGGAAAGAAGAAGAAAAATAACTTGCAGTGGCAAGTGCGTCTTTTCCCGACCCCACACCCACACACCACCACACCCCCACCATACCCCCACACCACACCCCCACCATACCCCACACCACACTCCCACCATACCCCACACCACACCCCCACCATACCCCCACACCATACTCCACCATACACCCACACCAGACCCCCACCATACCCCCACACCACACCCCCACCATACCCCACACCACACCCCCACCATACCCCACACCACACCCCCACCATACCCCCACACCACACCCCACACCATACCCCACACCACACCCCCACCATACCCCCACACCACACCCCCACCATACCCCACACCACACCCCCACCATACCCCACACCACACCCCCACCATACCCCCACCCCACACCACCATACCCCACACCACACCCCCACCCCCACACCATACACGATAATGATCTCATTTCATGGATGAGTGAAGACGCCCGTTTGTGTCCGACCATCTGAACTAGACACCCCTCCTCACCACCCCCTCCCCCCCTACTAGCCTTGTGTATGAAGACAGTGTTAAACCTCTTGTTCTTCTTCCTCACCAACCGTGTTCCAGCCTTGCCCTAGCGGCCATGAACAGTTATGGTCGGTCTTCGAAAAGCAGCGTGTGTGTGTGTGTGTGTGGTGTGTGTGTGTGTGCATACCACCACCACCGCCTCCTCCTCCTCTACCACCACACCACCAGGAGGAGGAGGAGGAGGAAGAGGAGGAGGAGGAGCAGGTGTTAAGCCGGCTTCAGTAACACTATCCCTCACGTTGCATATTCGGTGTAAACTGGCCACGGCGGACTACCGTCGGGAGGAGGAGGGAGGGAGAGAGAGAGGTAGGAGGGAGCGCTGGCGCGGCGCTCTGCTGCTGCTGCTGAGGGAGGGAGGGGAGGTTGGTTTACCTGTCCTGCCTCCCCAGCTGCCACTGGCCACGTGTCCGTATCTAGTGTCATCGTGTGTAAAGGACCCCGAGTCGGGGGCCTTGTTTATAATAGGCCTTCAAGCTACCGTCTGACCCCGAGGTAGGAGGAGGAGGAGGAGGAGGAGGAGGAGGAGGAGGAGGAGGAGGAGGAGAAGGAGGAGGAGGAAGCCGTCTGCTCGCTGCCTATCTGGGGTACCAAGTGAAACACAGACACTGTAATGAATACATGGACAGATATATAGAGTAATATGAAGGCTGATAGATATGTAGGAAGATACATGTAGACTCAGAAGAGTTTGGACGCATGGAGAGGATGAGTGAGAAGAGACTGATAATTCAGATATATGGGTTTGAGGGAGAGGGGACAAGGGAAAGGGGGGTGACCAAATTGGAGACAAGATGGATGGATTGAATAAGATTCTGGGCACTAGGGAAACTGAACATGCTGCTGGAGGGTGAAAGGCATATACGGGTGATAGAGTGAATTGGAGCGATGCGATATACAGGGGTCGACGTAGAAAGATCTTTTCCCCATCACGGCTTCTAAAACTCATCCACTCCTTTGAGGACAACATGCATGGCACTGATGCTCGGTTCTGAGTGACGCACGCCACACTTGCTTCATGATCTCGGGCCGAGTGAAGCAAGGCTGCGTCCTCATTCCAAGACACACTCTTCCGACGTCTTACATTTTCGATAGCGATGCAGACGACGAGTGTCTGTCTTTCTGTCTTTCTGTCTGTCTCGGCAGCTCAGACAGAGCAGCGCTGCACCGTGCCAGTGATACGAGAGCGCCACACCACGGACGGCTTCTCTCTCTCTCTCTCTCTCTCTCGTCAACAATATATCATCAAGACATTCATGGTCATGTGACACGGTAGCACACACACACACACACACACACACACACACACACAGCACACAACAGCCTGTAACAATCCTTGACGGTCTGTGACCTTGGATACCTGTGTCAATGACGAGTTGTCACTTGATGAGGAAATAATGATGGTGTGCAGGGAGAGAGAGAGGGAGGGTAGCCACCCACCCACCCACCTCAACCATCTACCCTCGGCGATGGCCTAGTAGATGGAGAACACCTGGACCAACCAAACCACCTTCAGGAGAAATCCATGGTGTTCTTTATCAAACCCTTCCCTTCATCCTCACAACTCGGGGGGCGCGGGGCGCCTGGGGAAGAAGACCTTTCTGAAGAACTGATAATCACATGTTCAACCAAACCTACGTTGATGATGATGATGATGAGGACGTTAGAGATGAGAGAGACAGAGACAGAGAGATTGTGTCCTCAGGGTCTCGCTGCATGGCAGAGAGAGACACAAGGGCAACATGAAGCTGTCTGAAGGAGGCAATGAGCAGCTCCCCCACAAACTTTAGTGTTTGCACAGCATCCTTGGCTACGACTGACAGTATCACCAGTGTAAACTTCCCTGTCAGAGCCAACCAGCCAACCACTTCCAGCGCTAAGGGAGAGAGAGAGAGAGAGAGAGAGAGAGAGAGAGAGAGAGAGAGAGAGAGAGAGAGAGAGAGACCCCACCTTTGCTGGCTTGATTGATCAAGACGACCCTCATGGCTCCGACAAGACGACCCCCTGCCTGCCAGCCAGCTTTGGGCAAGACGACCCTGCTGGCTACGGACGGACACGTACATAAAATGGAAGACGGACGCGCACGGAGAACCACCACCCTAGATGGCTGAGGGTGGGTGGGTGAGGGAGGGATGGATGGATATCCAGTTCCGAGAGAGTCCCAGATCACCCACCGAACTCCACTTCAACGATGTCTCTAAAACATGACTTGTAAGATGGATGTTGACATCAACACGAAGGGGGAACTCTGGCGTGAGAAAGGGGGCACCTGGCATCAAGGGCCGACACACACACACACACATACACACACACACACACACACACACACACACACACACACACACAGCTCCAGGTCAGGGTGGATCAAAGCTTAGCTTACGTTGATGCCACCCAATGTTTCCTGAAGACTGATGATCAACTGGGAGCCCTGAGAGGACGGGTTAGCCAGCCATCAAGGGAGGGGGGCCTTGCATAAATTAACCCCGGGGCCGGGGGAGGTTTGAGTGAACGGTAACTGTTTACCTTTCAAGTGACGAGAGACGTTGTGACTTAGCCTTATTGACCCACCCGACGGGCAGAGCAAACACGGCACTGTGTTCTTCATGCTTCATTTCGGCCGTGTTGATACCTCAACCCTCCACCCTTCCACCCTCCACCTGGCTGAGAAGGGAGAAGAGGAGGTAGGTGTGTGTGTGTGTGTGTTGGGCCTCCTCCTCCTCCTCCTTCTGCAGGGAGACGGCAAAAAGGAAGGCGAGAGAGAGAGAGAGAGAGAGAGAGAGAGAGAGAGAGAGAGAGAGAGAGAGAGAGAGAGAGGAGGGAAACATCTCATCTACATGAAGGAGGCTCAAAGGGATTTGTGTGAGGAAGGGGGAGGTGGTCCCCTATCCCCCAACTGCTACAAGAACCACCTCCCCATCTCTTCGCCATATAGACCCAGCCAGGTAAGTCCCCTCACTTCAATGCAGCAGCTCTTGTGGTTTAACCCAGCGATACAATGATGCGTGAAATTGTCCAGGTATATATTTTTTCCCTTTGTTCTTTTAAAAGGTTTTCTCTTCAACTCAGTCTTTGCAGCATGTAAACCAATGGTACTGTGGTTTATGTGAAAGCAGGCATTATTCTTGGTCTATACACATAAATTCTAATTTGTACTAGACACACACACATTATATATATATATATATATATATATATATATATATATATATATATATATATATATATATATTCTTTTTCTTTCATACTATTCGTTATTTCCCGCGTTGGCGAGGTAGCGTTAAGAACAGAGGACTGGACCTTTGAGGGAATTTCCTCACCTGGCCCCCTTCTCTGTTCCTTCTTTTGGAAAAAAAAAAAAAAAAAACGAGAGGGGAGGATTTCCAGCCCCCCGCTCCCTCCCCTTTTAGTCGCCTTCTACGACATGCAGGGAATACGTGGGAAGTATTCTTTCTCCCCTATCCCCAGGGATAATATATATATATATATATATATATATATATATATATATATATATATATATATATATATATATATATATATTATTTATTCATTTATTTGCTTTGTCGCTGTCTCCCGCGTTAGCGAGGTAGCGCAAGGAAACAGACGAGAGAATGGCCCAACCCACCCACATACACATGTGTATACATACACGTCCACACACGTAAATATACATACCTATATATCTCAACGTATACATATATATACACACACACAGACATATACATATATACACATGTGCATAATTCATACTGTCTGCCTTTATTCATTCCTTCCCATCGCCATATATATATATATATATATATATATATATATATATATATATATATATATATATATATATATATATATATGCGTGGTGCTTCGTACTATTTGAACAGTTCCAGGCCACGACGACAGTATATAATTTTGACATAACAGAAAATGGAAGGACGTCCCTTGCGGTTTTTGACAAGCAGCGGATTTTCTTTCACCAAAATCTTAAAAAAAATCTTAAACTTCAGCTAAGCTTAGGAAGGACACTCCGCCACCCTGGTAATCTATTTACCAAGGAAGTTCTGCGACCGAAGAAAATGGATCGTGTCAACAAACCCCCGGTAAACAAAACGCTCTGGTAAACAAATGGCTGTACACTGTTTATTGTTTGTGTAAATATGTAAATATTATTGTCACTTCCTTCAAGCGTGTGGCAGGCGTGATGGAATCAGACTTCCGTCTTTACATCTTAAAAATATATATATATATATATATATATATATATATATATATATATATATATATATATATATATATATATAAATATACACTATTTGTATGTTCGAGTATTCAACCTTACACAAGCATCTGATATACGTACAAGTGTCTCAAAATTATCTATACACATTTTGAATTGTTATTAATACAATGTCAATCAAACTACATCCAAGATTTATAATATATGATGGAGCCCCCCCCCCCCCCACCCACCATCGTGATATAAACATCATCCACGAGATATATAGAGAGAGAGGGAAAGATACCTTTCCATTATCTTTTCCATTCCTTGAAAGTAGGGTAGCTGGATATGGCATATGAAATACACAAAAATCATCTCGATCGACGTAAAGTTAAGTTGTGAGGTCCTGAGTTTATCCCTTCAGTGGGGACGTGGGTGTGAGGTCCTGAGTTTATCCCTTCAGTGAGGACGTGGGTGTGAGGTCCTGAGTTTATCCCTTCAGTGGGGACGTGGGTGTGAGGTCCTGAGTTTATCCCTTCAGTGAGGACGTGGGTGTGAGGTCCTGAGTTTATCCCTTCAATGGGGACGTGGGTGTGAGGTCCTGAGTCTGTCCTTCAGTGGGGACGTGGGTGCGAGGTCCTGAGTTTATCCCTTCAGTGGAGACGTGGGTGTGAGGTCCTGAGTTTATCCCTTCAGTGGAGACGTGGGTGTGAGGTCCTGAGTTTATCCCTTCAGTGGGGACGTGGGTGTGAGGTCCTGAGTCTGTCCTTCAGTGGGGACGTGGGTGTGAGGCAGTGAGTCTCCTTGCCCTACGTGAGGAAGGCGCTGCAGGAGGTGGATGACGCTGAGGGCACCACCACCTGAACCAACAAACAGGCGAGGGACACACACACACACACACTCACACACGCAGGACCCACCAGGTATATACATACATCCCTGAGGGCTGGGCCCTTAGGGGCATGGACGCTTACCGTTGCCATCCGCAGGGCGCCTCGTCTCTGCTATCCCCCGCCTCCTAGGGCGTCACCCTTAGGGGACCTGCGACACAAAAACCCCTCATCTCCTCCTCTCCTCCCCATCAGGTGTTTTTCTCTCCCCCTTTCTTCCTCCCTTCCCCCCCAAACCGTGGGTCCTATAGGGCCTCCCTCTCCTGAAGGAGTAATCCCCCAGCGACTCATCCCACCTTGGGATTCACGTCACGTTTCCTCACTTACACACACAAGGCGTCTCCAGCACAAGATTAATCCCAGTAGATTTATGAAGGGCAGTTTTGACTAGGCAGGTACTAATGGGGGTTCGGTGGTTATCATCCCTTATAACAGAAGGGTTCAGGGACTAGATAAGACAGGGAGGGAGGGAGGAGGAGAAGAAGAAGAAGAAGAAGAAGAAGAAGAAGAAGAAGAAGAAGAAGAAGAAGAAGAAGAAGAAGAAGAAGAGGAGAAGGAGGAGGAGGAGGAGTCCTTCTTCTTCCCCCTCCTCCTCCTGTCGGTGATATATACAAATGGCAAGATAAAAAGGCGAGAGAGAGAGAGAGAGAGAGAGAGAGAGAGAGAGAGAGAGAGAGAGAGAGAGAGAGAGAGAGAGAGAGAGAGAAAGAGAGGGACAGGAAAAGGGGGAGGGAGATTTATATGCAAGCTGGGTGCCCTGGAAAGGGAGAGAGGAGGAGGAGGAGGAGGTGTGTGTGTGTGTCCTGGTGTACGTATCTATAAAGGTGAGGATGGAAGGTTGAGATATGGATCCAGCAGGTATTAATGAGTGTGTGATACTCTGTGTTGATAATGAACATTTCTCTTCACCTAAGCCGAGGGGGCGGGCCAGAGCAACTAGGACACACTGAATAGATAGTCTCGAGACACAAAAAAAAAGGATTTACGAAAAAAAAGAAAAAGAAAAAAGCGGGAGAGGGTAGGATAGAGAGGCTTGGAGAGAGAGTCAACCCTCTAAAAACATGATCAAATATCTTTATTCATATCTTAAAATATGAAGATGGCAAGGTCTTTGTATAGGACTTCGCCAGGGGGAAGACCACATACAATATCTGGTGCTGGAGTCTTGGTGTCCACTGTGAACGAAATGGGTAAACAAATACAGAAAATAATCCTCCCTCACCCCTCCCGACACACACACACACACACACACACACGCACACACACACACACACACACAACACGATGAACTGTACGATCCATTATTCGTTCAATTCATAGGAGAGGACGCAGGAGATGAGGACACTGCCTGAAGGAGAGGACGAAGGAGATGAGGACACTGCCTGAAGGAGAGGACGCAGGAGGTGAGGACACTGCCTGAAGGAGAGGACGAAGGAGATGAGGACACTGCCTGAAGGAGAGGACGCAGGAGATGAGGACACTGCCTGAAGGAGAGGACGCAGGAGGTGAGGACACTGCCTGAAGGAGAGGACGCAGGAGATGAGGACACTTCCTGAAGGAGAGGACGCAGGAGGTGAGGACACTGCCTGAAGGAGAGGACGCAGGAGATGAGGACACTGGCTGAAGGAGAGGACGCAGGAGATGAGGACACTGCCTGAAGGAGAGGACGCAGGAGGTGAGGACACTGCCTGAAGGAGAGGACGCAGGAGGTGAGGACACTTCCTGAAGGAGGTGAAGATCGTCAGGAAGGATGCTGGAGGGACAAGTGAACTCCTGTACTGGTGTCCTATCGATGCCACTGGAGGTCTCTCGTCGTGGTGTCCTAATACTGACACTTCAGGACTCTCGTGGTATATCCTTGGAGGTGAGGGGGAAAAGGAGGAGAGGAGGAGGATCTCTTGCCTCATGAAAGGGTACTTTCCTCCAAAAGGAAGCCAGTGTGGCTGGAGGGGGAGGGGATGTGAGGAGGAGGAAGAGAAGGAGGAGAAATGAGGAGACATCTTACCTCACAAAGGACAGGCTAGACCTAAGGGAGTTCAGACGACTGTGAACCAAGAGTGTGGGATCCGATACTTTATAAAACAAGCATTGGGATCCAATACTTTATAAAACAACCATTGGGATCCGATACTTTATAAAACAACCATTGGGATCCGAAACTCTATAAAACAATCATTGGGATCCAATCCGAGACTTTAATAAAGGGACCACTAGATTCACACTGGCTAAAACACCAAAATTAACAGGATTACGAGATGTGAGAAGGCTAAACCAACCCTGATCATTCAAGATGTTTGTGTCTGCCCCTCGCATCAACACGTAGTGGCGACGGTCGTAGGACTGCAAGCAAAAAAATATGCACCAAAGTTGATGTGGGACAGATGGTCACGTGAGTGGTTGGTATCAGGGGCCTGGCACATCTCTGAGGCACCTTCGTTGAGAGAGAGAGAGAGAGAGAGAGAGAGAGAGAGAGAGAGAGAGAGAGAGAGAAAAGCATTACAACGAAACTGCTTGGTGACTCTAATACACCAAGCTAAAATGGGGAGCTGTGTCGCCGTTGTGTTCACCGCACACCTCTGTGGTGGTGAGTGGGTGGATGGTGGTGTCATCCACCCACTCGGTGGGTTAGGGGGGGGACAACAGTCGCCACCTTAGTGTGCATGGCTGACGAGTCTGTGGATGATATAACTGGATGACGAATCTGTACGTGGATGGCATTGTTGATGAGAGGCAGTGCAGAGAACGGCCTCCAGATGGTGTGTGTGTGTGTGTGTGTGTGTGTGTGTGTGTGTGTGTGTGTGTGGTGCCCCCCTCCACCAGCTGCTGGGCGGCAGGCCTGTGGTTGGAGCGGGAGAAGCTAGACTGATGCAGGTGACAGATAAACCCGCCCGCGCGACCACACCTTCTACAGGTAGCGTCCTCCTTCCCCGACCCATGACCTTCCTTAATGCGTCCCTCGACCCTCTGCTCTATAGAGCTGTGTGGTGTGGTGTGGTGTGGTGCTGCTTGTCCCTGTGGTGCCACAGGGCAGGGGAGGAAGGTGTAGTTTCCCCCCGGTGGTAGGAGGCGAGTGTGGAGTGCTGTTATCTTGAACCATCATCACCACCTCCTCCACCTCCACCTCCACCTCCTCCACCTCCACCTCCACCTCCTCCTCCTCCTCCCTCAGTGAGGTTCATTTCTCACACGTATCTCATCATCATCTCCGAGTCATTATAACAGAACACATTAGACCTCCAGCTTCCCCAAACAGTTTAAATGATTCCCATTTTGTTCGTCTCGTAGATATGCTCGATAAGTGCTTGTTCAGTGTCTCACCAGTGCCTTAATTGGCCATCATTCTTTTCATGAAGGAGTCATAAACTTATGGATTTCACGTTGTCTCATCCTGGAGCGTTTCTGTTGCTTCAATCGAATCGAATTCCCTTCCCACTTTGCGTCTTTGCGTTGAAGATCGTTTTCATTGACCAAAAGTACAGTTCTTGCCTGACCAGGGACCAGTATATTAGCAGGTTTTACCGATAATACCTCTCTAAGGATCCTACTTTTCTTTCCCTTTTTTTTTTTTTTCAAAAGTTCTCCAGTTCCTGCGTACTTAAGGAGCGTCATATGCCGGTAGGAACCGCCCAAGGCCATAGATGTAAAGTGATACCTGGAGCGTTGTAGGCCAGGTGTGAGGGCCGAGTGGGAGCCGTTTAGGGAAACACCATGTGGAAGACGCTGTCGCTGCAGGCCACCTCCTCCTCCTCCTCCAGGAGTCTGGTCATGGTCTGGAGCAGGGACGGACGGAGGTGGAAAAGAGAAGGACGACGAAGATGGATTTAAAGTGGAGGACGAGTTGGATGAAGGGGAAAAAGAGGAAGATGGTGACGAAGAAGAAGAAGATGAGGAGGAAGAAGAGGAGGAGGAGGCGACGACAGGTGAAGAAAGAAGCAACAAGGACTTGCACACGAACGTCCATCTATTAGTGATGAAGGACGGGAACCCTGACACACACACACACACACACACACACACACACACACACACACACACACACACACACGGGTGTCACAACTTAACCATCCACAGTGAAGTAGCCTCCACCTCCGTCCTCCATCACAAGACATCATCTCGTCTGCCAGTCTAGTGATCAAATTAGACACGACACCTTGGTCGTGCAGGGGCCAGGTTTGGTCACTTGCTTCCTCCCTTCAGCCAGGCCGTGTGGCCCCCTTTCCCTCCCTCAGCCAGGCCGTGTGGCCCCCTTTCCCTCCCTCAGCCAGGCCGTGTGGTCCACTTTCCCTCCCTCAGCCAGGCCGTGTGGTCTACTTTCCCTCCCTCAGCCAGGCAGTGTGGCCCCCTTTCCCTCCCTCAGCCAGGCCGTGTGGCCCCCTTTCCCTCCCTCAGCCAGGGCGTGTGGTCTACTTTCCCTCCCTCAGCCAGGCCGTGTGGTCTACTTTCCCTCCCTCAGCCAGGCCGTGTGGCCCCCTTTCCCTCCCTCAGCCAGGCAGTGTGGCCCCCTTTCCCTCCATGAGCCAGACTGTGTGGCATCCTGCACTTCCTGAGAGAAATTGGTGACCTCCATTCCCCCCCCTCTCTCTCTCTCTCTCTCTCTCTCTCTCTCTCTCTCTCTCTCTCTCTCTCTCTCTCTCTCTCTGCTTGCGATACAGTAGTACGACGTCTGACCCCTCACGTTGCACCCTCTCACTACTACGAACGCTTTCTCCCGTCCATGTCTGAGAATCACCCACCATTTTCAGGAGGTGGTGTTAAAGAAGAGAGAAAAAATATACATATATATGTATCAGTTCTGGTCCACAGACCAGCGAGGTTGTATCTGCTTCCACCTCCTCCAGACAGACGAACGTGTTTCACTTCATAAAGATGCGGTGTGTGGATGGAGCGAAAACACACTGTGGCCCAGTATTACCCGGGTCTGTCACCTTGTAGTAAGTGGGTCTGTTACCTAGTATGATCTGGGTCTGTTGCCTAGTATTACCTGGATCTGTTGCCCTGTATTACCCAGGTCTGTTACCCAGTAAGTAACTGGCTACTGACTGTTGTCAATCCTGGTCACAAGCTGCTGTAAGATGGCCACTTGGAGTCTTCGGCTGTGCCACAACCACCTCATCTTAAACTGTTTTCACGACTCCTCCTCTCAATCCTTAACCATCTACACTTGCAGTCGTACTTGCGCCATATTTCTCTCTCTCTCTCTCTCTCTCTCTCTCTCTCTCTCTCTCTCTCTCTCTCTCTCTCTCTCTCTCTCTCTCTCGCCAACAGACGTTGTAAAAATCCTTCATCTCTCCATTAACCTACTCCATCTCCCTTCTCCAAGCACCGGACGCATCGCATCATAACCTACACGACCACCTTCAAGACGTCTCCCTTCGCTCCAGCGCCTCAGCGGATCCGAAACCCCCGGAGTTCAAACGCGTCTCTCCTTATCGCTGGCCCCAAATGCAAGACGTGCCCAAAATTATCCCATAAACGCGACAATCTATCCCCGCGAGAGGAGATGCAACAGTCTTGTCCACTCTGGACACGACAGCTAACGTTGATAAGGCGACGGCTCAAGGAGGGACACACGCACGTATGTACGTGCGTCAGTCAGTCATGGATTCTTGAAAGCATTATCTTGTTCTTGGTGTCATCAAGAGGGACGGGGAAAAAATCATCTATTAAAATGTGATTGAGATATATGATGAACAGCGGCTTCCATCGGCAATCTAGAACAATCGTATCTTAGAGCAGTTGTACTTAATGTCTTTTAATGTCTTGACGAAGTGGTTACTGATGGGGGAGGGGGGGGAAATAAAGTTTCTGACTTATGAGAAGATGGTAGAATAAATTGCTGATCGTACCGACACAACACAGGGTGCTCGAACCATTAGAAAACGAACCCCTCCCAATCTTTTTTTTTTAACCCACACTTATTTAAAACGTGTTACGATTTCGTGGGTTTATGTCTTTTTAGTTATACTTATAGTCGTGTGGCCTCCCATCCTTCCTAAAACATGTTTGAGATTGTGATTAACTATGCTAGACTCCTCGTTACGTGTGTGTCTGTGTGTGTCTGTGTGTGTGTATGTGTGTGTGTGTGTGTGTGTAGGGGGGGGCGGGGTATAAGGAAGGGGTGGGCTGTGCCCATAAGACACACGAGGTTGTCAGTGACGGCGTTGTGTCTCGCTCTCTCTCTCTCTCTCGAGACCTGTGTATCTGCTGACTTTAATTACGAGTCGAGACGCAACGCAGCCTCGGGCCACTAACTTATATACATGGTGGGGCAGAGACGGGTGTCACGTGGTCATTCATGACGCCAAACACATGGTTTATGGCTGGCTGGAGAAGAGGGTGGGTGGGTGGGTGGGTGAGAGGGTTGGGTGAGTGGGTGGGTGAGTGGGTTGGGTGTAGTTCTGGCCAGCCAGCCAGCCGGCCAGAATTACACTTGGCCATATGGTGGTCAATAAGGGAGGGGAGAGGGGGGTCAGTCTCTCTCTCTCTCTCTCTCTCTCTCTCTCTCTCTCTCTCTCTCTCTCTCTCTCTCTGAGCAAGAGAGCCTAAGAGACATCCATCCATTTCATCTGACAGCAGGAGACTCAATCTTGACCCAAGATAGAGAGACAGTAAGAAAGACAGAGAGAGAGAGACAGAGAGAGACAGAGACCCATACCCAAGCGCTGGATCAGGTCAAAAACTCTGTAATATCTCTCTTTATTTAATCTCGTACAGATTCTTTATCTCTGACTTTACGATGAACCAGACCAGATGAGGAAGGACGAGGTGCAGGAGCAAGGGGTGGGTGTTGGTGGGTCGGTCGCCCGCCCGCCCGCCCCCGTCTCTCCTCCTCCTCCTCCCTCACACAGCCGGCTAGACGAGGCAATGTTGGCATGACTAATGGCCCAGCGTCTGCCTGGGCTCTGGTTACGTGACCTTGTTTGCCAGACTTGTCTGACCACGTCTCCCCTTTCCCCGTGGTGGGGACGACGCGTCGCACGGCCCAGAAGGCCATCAGCCAAAGGGGGGGAGGGGAGGGAGGCCACCACACCACCACACCACCACCATCACCACCACACCACCGCCCCTCCATGACCCCCTCCTTCTTCCGGAAGGCGACAGAGACTTTCCAGGTACAATATTTTCCCCTTCCCTTCTTCCCCTCCCTTCCCCTCTGATGTCTGCCCCCTTCCCCCTCAGTCATGTACCTAAACTTTACCCCTTAAAACCGATAATGACTGAACCACTTTACTAACGATGGCTTAACCCAATCCAACAAACATCCCCTCTAGTAACAAGAGTTTAACCCTCCTCCAACCCCCAAACCCTCCTCACCTCTCCTTTAGCAACGATGGCTCAGTCTAACAACCCCTTCCTTCCTCCTTCCCCCCCACACACACCTTAGCGACGATAGCTTCGATCCCTTAGTAACAGCGGCTTAGCCCCCTTAGCAACGATAGCATAGACTTAATAATACCTTAAATAGGACGATCTACACGCATGAGGCCCTTGTGTGCACTTGGATGATGTCTTGACTTCAGAAGAAGTACTACGGCATCCTGGGTCTATCTCTTCGGTGCCCTGACTTCACTACTGACGTCCAGTGACGTCTCTAACCGAGCCCCATAACTTGATATGCTAAATATAATATCACGTGCGCTTGAGAGCGTAACCTGACCCCGACACCCCCTCTGCTATGTATATATCGTCTACGCCTGAGAGGGAGGCAGGACTGAAACCTGTTCTGTATCTGTCTATCGCATGAGCATCAGAGCGAAAAGTGAAACCTCTTTATATAGCGTTATGTGCTTGAGGAGCCAGAAGGTTAAACCTGTTCTGAGTCTGTATGTATATATGGCATGGCGATCATCAAGACGAGAAAAAAATATAGACTTCGTTCGGTGTCCCCGAACTCCTTAGAGTGAAAAATTAAACATGCGCCATATCTATCATTCTATCGTCTGCGCATGGCGCATCAAAACGAGAATCGAACTCCTTCCGTAATAAGGATCAAAACCTCGTGAAGGTGAAGGAACCACCGAATGTGATCGGAAATGCTGTAGTGGTGGATTGCTAACCTGGATGTGGTATAAGGACTTTTGTTTTTTCGGTAAATCCAAAGACTAAACTCGAACCACAGATGATTTGATTCCCTTCAAGATCCTCTTTTTTTTTGGAATACGTGGGAAGGATAGATGACAGACGACCTGATGGTCTATGACCACACGACCTGATGATCTATAACCACACGACCTGATGGTCTATGACCACACGACCTGATGGTCTATGACCACACGACCTGATGGTCTATAACCACACGACCTGATGGTCTATGACCACACGACCTGATGGTCTATAACCACACGACCTGATGGTCTATAACCAGACGACCTCATGATCTATAACCAGAAGACCTGATGGTCTATAACCACACGACCTGATGGTCTATAACCAGACGACCTGATGGTCTATAACCACACGACCTGATGGTCTATGACCACACGACCTGATGGTCTATAACCACACGACCTGATGGTCTATAACCAGACGACCTGATGGTCTATAACCACACGACCTGATGGTCTATGACCACACGACCTGATGGTCTATAACCAAACGACCTCATGGTCTATGACCACACGACCTGATGGTCTATAACCAGACGACCTCATGGTCTATAACCACACGACCTGATGGTCTATGACCACACGACCTGATGGTCTATAACCACACGACCTGATGGTCTATAACCAGACGACCTGATGGTCTATAACCACACGACCTGATGGTCTATGACCACATGACCTGATGGTCTATAACCAAACGACCTCATGGTCTATGACCACACGACCTGATGGTCTATAACCAGACGACCTCATGGTCTATAACCAGCCAACCTGATGGTCTATGACCGCGTCATGCGCTACAGGACAAGTAAATGGTTTCAAGGCGAGTCACAATTCTATTTATAGCGAAGACGACAAAGGACAATAAAACGACAGACACGACCTACGACCCTCCCTCTCCCCCTCCAGCTCACCATGTAGTATGGTATGAGAGGGTCTACTGCCAAGGTGATTTCATAGGAACGTGTGTACGTGGGGGTCGTCCATCCCTTTTACACAAGGAAACCTCTTATGAGACGAAGGTTTTAATCCAAAACGAAAAAAAAAAACAGGTGAAAGAATGCTTTTAAAACAGTAGTGTTAAACGTGCGTTTGTCTTTCCTTAAAACTGAGAGTAGTTCATGATAACAGATACACTCAAAGTGTTTGTCTATGTTACAGCCTTTTGATATGAGGGGACTGGTAGTAACCTGTTCCACAATTGTAGTCCACAGATGAAGCAGGGATACAAAATACCTTCAGTGACTTGGTTTTCTTCAAGGGGGGTAATTCAACTCCCCCTTGAGTGCGTCAGGTAACAAGGTAATGTGGCCACATTCCCTCCCACAGTTAGACTGTGTGGCCACAAGGTTATGTGGCCACATTCCCTCCCACAGTTAGACTGTGTGGCCACAAGGTTATGTGGCCACATTCCCTCCCACATCCAGGCTGTGTGGCCACAAGGTTATGTGGCCACATTCCCTCCCACACCAAGACTGTGTGGCCACAAGGTTATGTGGCCACATTCCCTCCCACAGCCAGACTGTGTGGCCACAAGGTTATGTGGCCACATTCCCTCCCACAGTTAGACTGTGTGGCCACAAGGTTATGTGGCCACATTCCCTCCCACAGTTAGACTGTGTGGCCACAAGGTTATGTGGCCACATTCCCTCCCACATCCAGGCTGTGTGGCCACAAGGTTATGTGGCCACATTCCCTCCCACACCAAGACTGTGTGGCCACAAGGCTATGTGGCCACATTCCCTCCCACACCAAGACTGTGTGGCCACATTCCCTCCCACACCAAGACTGTGTGGCCAACATATCTAGATCGAGTCTCACCTTCACGCGTGATAAATCGACCAATAGATATTCCTCACTCGTATATCGAGAAGGATCTTGCAATATTCTTCTTTGAGGATCTTCATGCCAACCACAACACAAGCATAATCAGTCTTCACGGAAACAACTAACTTATAATAAGTGTGTACAGTATAAGTACAAGTATTCCTTTGGTGACAGACTTGTTGGTAATCGTCAGGGAACGACGTATGTAGTTCAGCTGTTAGCAGTTCAACTGCTCGTTAAGCAGCTCGTAATGATGACTGGTTCGATCCACAAGGGAAAAACAGTCAAATGGCTGAAGACCTTTGACTTAGAATGAAGGAATGATCATCATCCACCCCAGGTGGTTGGGTGAGTGGGTAGATGCGATTGGTTCAACCACCTTTTCCACCCACCCACCCACCATCTGAATCCCCCCACGCAGCTGGTTATTGACATATGGTCCCTCACAACCCATCCCAGCTGAGTGAGTGAGTGAGGGGAGAGAGAGAGAGAGAGAGAGAGAGAGAGAGAGAGGTAATCATGTACACAAAAGGAGGTACTTATGACAATAGCCATGTCTATCAGTTCCTACCACAGCTGGTATATGCCAGATGGCACGTATGTAAACCCCACCTCTACCCACTTTCCTCCTCCCTCCTCCCTCCCCCAATAAGGTATTGCCATTCAATAAGCGCGTGGGTGGGGAGGAGGAGGAGGGGGAGTGTCACCTCACCTCCACCTCCTCCTCCTCCACCTCTCCTCCACCCACTCCATTCCACGTTGCACCGTTCCTAATGTTCCCAGCGTGGGGTGAGGGGGGGGGGGGTGTGTCTAGCCATCCATGAAATCCCGGGATGAAACAATGACCCACTTAAGGTTAAACCCCCGGTCCTCACACCACCACACTACCACACCACCACACCACCACCACCTCCTACCACACCACCACACCACCGCACTACCACCACACCACCGTCTCCTACCACACCACCACACCACCACCACCTCCTACCACACCACCACACCACCACCACCACACCACCACACCACCATCTCCTACCACACCACCACCTCACACCACACTACCACCACACCACCACCACACCACCACCTCCTACCACACACCACCACACCACCACACCATCACCTCCTACCACACCACCACACCACCTACCTACCTACCCTCTCAGTCACTACTTGACTCTTTATTAACGACCCTCCCTTCGTTTTCTTCCACGTCACGTCTCGTCCTTGTTGGGCCAACAGCTCACCCCGGTGTTGAGGTGGGGGGGACACACACACACACACACACACACACACACACACACACAAAAGTAGAATTTCCTCAAGCACGAATAGCCAATCAGTCAGTCAGTCTCCCTTTCATTCGTGTTAACTGACGTACGTCCATTCGTAATTCATGAGCGTCTAATGTATATGGCGGTGGCGCTGGGGATACGAACTCTCGGTGAGGCGACTTTATTCCGCTCATGAAGAACACACGGGGGGCCAAGAGGCAGCTCCAGCATGAGGAAGTCAAGTGAGAGAGAGAGAGAGAGAGAGAGAGAGAGAGAGAGAGAGAGAGAGAGAGAGAGAGCGTGTGTTCTCGAGGTCTCGCAGCTCAGCATTAGGATGTCAAGTGTGTGTGAGAGAGAGAAAGAGAAACAGAGAGAGAGAGAGAGAGAGAGAGAGAGAGAGAGAGAGAGAGAGAGAGAGAGAGAGAGAGAGAGAGAGCGTGTGTTCTCGAGGTCTCGCAGCTCAGCATTAGGATGTCAAGTGTGTGTGAGAGAGAGAAAGAGAAACAGAGAGAGAGAGAGAGAGAGAGAGAGAGAGAGAGAGCGTGCGTGTGTGCGTGCGTGCGTTCGCGAGGTCTCGTATCGTATTACCGTTGACCCAAGGCAACAGGTACAAAGAAACAGATGATGAAAGTTATCTCTCTGTGCTGAACTGTTCCTTGATGGCTTAGGTGGCCACATGTCATGGTGGAATACCTTCAAGGATTTTCTCTTTCTTTCTTTCTTTCTTTTTGTCTCATGAACTCGCGTCAGTACAAGACCGTTGAGGCTCAATGTGTCTAGTTTAGGTCATTGGTCTGGCTGCTGAAGTTCACGTGTGTGTGTTCAATCAGATGCGAATACACAGAGTTAGTGGGAAAGCCATACAACACAAGACCTGATGGTCTATGACGAGGTTATCTGCTGGAGGACAGTACATGGGAAGGACAGATAACACAAGACCCTGATGGTCTATGACCAGGTTATCTGCTGGAGGACAGTACATGGGAAGGACAGATAACACAAGACCCTGATGGTCTATGACCAGGTTATCTGCTGGAGGACAGTACATGGGAAGGACAGATAACACAAGACCCTGATGGTCTATGACCAGGTTATCTGCTGGAGGACAGTACATGGGAAGGACAGATAACACAAGACCTGATGGTCTATGACCAGGTTATCTGCTGGAGGACAGTACATGGGAAGGACAGATAACACAAGACCTGATGATCTATGACGAGGTTATCTACTGGAGGACAGTACATGGGAAGGACAGATAACAGAAGACCCTGATAGTCTATGACGAGGTTATCTGCTGGAGGACAGTACATGGGAAGGACAGATAACACAAGACCCTGATGGTCTATGACCAGGTTATCTGCTGGAGGACAGTACATGGGAAGGACAGATAACACAAGACCTGATGATCTATGACGAGGTTATCTACTGGAGGACAGTACATGGGAAGGACAGATAACAGAAGACCCTGATGGTCTATGACGAGGTTATCTGCTGGAGGACAGTACATGGGAAGGACAGATAACACAAGACCCTGATGGTCTATGACGAGGTTATCTGCTGGAGGATAGTACATGGGAAGGACAGATAACACAAGACCCTGATGGTCTATGACCAGGTTATCTGCTGGAGGACAGATATGGTATCCTGCATTGCTTAGACGAAGATAGGATACCAAAGCAGAGATCTCTAAGTGTAGATTAATGGAAGGGTTCTGTGTGTGTGTGTGTGTGTGTGTGTGTGTGTGTGTGTGTGTGTGTTGTGTGTGTGTGTGTGTGTGTGTGTGTGTGTGTGTGTGGAGGGAAGGGAGGGTGGGTGGGGATGAAGAGGGCTGGGTCGAGTACTGGGGGAGGAGGTGGGTGGGGAGGCATTGTAGAAGATGGGGAGAGGAGGAGGATGAGGAGGAGAGAAGGCAGGCAGGCAGGCAGGCATGGGGGGTGGGAGGGGGGTGTTGGTGGAATGGGGTGGTGGGTAGGGGGGGACAAGGTAAACGTCCCTGCAGGTGGGGGGGTGGGGGGGTGGGGGGACCAGTAGAGCAACAGATGTGAAGCCTGCAGCATCAGCCACAGGGGCGCCCCTCCCCTCCTGGGCCCCCAGACCTCTCCCTCCCTTCCCTTCAGGGAGTGACTTGCTCCCTCCTGAAGAAGGCGCAGCCAGGGGCTTCATCGCTCTTATATATATATATTTTTTTTTCTTCACCAAGACCTTAATTAAGGTCTCCATTAACTCAGTAACCTACTTTCATATATTACCAGTCTATATATCTATATAAATTACTCAGATTTATATATATATATATATATATATATATATATATATTGCCAGTTTATATACCTATATACATAAATCAGATTCATATATTCATATCTGTATATATATTTAAATTATACAGTATGTTTGACCATCATTGGCATATTGACCACTAAACCACTTTATATATATTAGACACACTACTGCGCTTGAGGGGGAACCGAACCCTTGTGACTGAACTCTTCAGATTCATTCGTAAAACATCCGGGTCTGATAACACTTAACCAGCCAGCCAGCCAGCAGGTCAATGCTTCAGCGGAAATGTATATATTCGACGTACAATGTGTGTGTGTGTGTGTGTGTGTGTGTGTGTGTGTGTGTGTGTGTGTGTGTGTCTTATGGCCCTCAGTCATGCGTCCGAGGGAGTGACTTATAAGTCAAACGCTCGCACTAGAATTAAACGGACTTGTATAAAGGAACGAGGCATAAGAACACGAGGGAGGGAGAGAAAAAACGAATGGGGAATATCGGTAAATTCGAATGAGACTGAAAATAAGATTCGGAGCAATATAGTGTTGAGTCCGGGTCATAAGTCCATATATATAGACAGAGAGGATATCAATAAAGTCCTTATATACATCTTTAAGTGACTGAAGAAGCTCTAAAGTTACAAAAAAAGGAACTTGTGAACACACCCACCCTCGTCTGTCCCCTGGGTGCTACCTCTCTAACGCGGGAAACGGCGACCAAGCACGAAAATATCTGTTATCTGTTCTTGATGAACAGTTCTTCGCTGACTACACACGTCGGTCATACAGTCGCTTCATGACGCCTTCCTCCTGTAGAAGGGGGTGAAGGAGGAGGAGGAGGAGGAGGGCCTCCCCCTTTACTTCCTGCTGCAGGTGCTTCCGTGTGGGGTGAACGTTCCTCGAGAGGGAGGGAAGGAGGGACGGAGGGAGGGAGGGAGGGAGGGAGGGACGGAGGGAGGGAGGGAGGGAGGGAGGGACCGTCCGTCCGTCCGTGCCGCCCCGGTCATCACCACCCGGCAGTAGTTAGTACAGGTTGTTGACGTCTTGTTCGAGTTGATCGCCGGATGTGGACGAAGGAGGAAGAGGAGGAGGAGGAGGTGGGTGGGGAGGAAGAGGGAAGGGGTGGCTACTTGGGGAGGAGGAGGAGGAGGAAGGGGTGGAAATCACTGGTTAGTGACCCTAGCCTCGGTGTACAGTTAGGGAGGGAGTGAGGGAGGGAGGGAGCGTGTGAAGGAAGCAAGGAAGGAAGGAAGGAAGGAAGACGGTTCAATGTCCCGGATCATTACAGGAAGTTCTGACATTCCTGCTTTCATTTCAGGAGGGTGAGAAGGCAAACCCACCGTGCTGGATATATCAGTGCTTCCTTCAAGATATATCAGTGCTTCCTTCAAGATATATCAGTGCTTCCTTCAAGATATATCAGTGCTTCCTTCAAGATGTATCAGTGCTTCCTTCAAGATATATTAGTGCTTCCTTCAAGATATATCAGTGCTTCCTTCAAGATATATTAGTGATTCCTTCAAGATATATCAGTGCTTCCTTCAAGATATATCAGTGCTTCCTTCAAGATATATTAGTGCTTCCTTCAAGATATATTAGTGCTTCCTTCAAGATATATTAGTGCTTCCTTCAAGATATATCAGTGCTTCCTTCAAGAAATATCAGTGCTTCCTTCAAGATACATCAGTGCTTCCTTCAAGATATATTGGTACTTCCTTCAAGATATATCAGTGCTTCCTTCAAGATATATCAGTGCTTCCTTCAAGATATATTAGTGCTTCCTTCAAGATATATCAGTGCTTCCTTCAAGATATATCAGTGCTTCCTTCAAGATATATCAGTGCTTCCTTCAAGATATATCAGTGCTTCCTTCAAGATATATCAGTGCTTCCTTCAAGATATATTGGTACTTCCTTCAAGATATATCAGTGCTTCCTTCAAGAAATATCAGTGCTTCCTTCAAGATATATTAGTGCTTCCTTCAAGATATATTGGTACTTCCTTCAAGATATATCAGTGCTTCCTTCAAGATATATCAGTGCTTCCTTCAAGATATATTAGTGCTTCCTTCAAGATATATTAGTGCTTCCTTCAAGATATACTAATGCTTCCAGACTCTTCCAGGCAGCTATGGAAAGCACTGAGAATGCTGACTTGGGGGTGTGGACTCGGCCATCCTCATTCTGATCACAATTCTGCCTCGTTGAGATCGCTCAACGAATCACTTCTTACGCCACTTGGATCACTCGTATGGTCCACGAACGTGCCCTTGCCTGTAGGAGAAGCGGCCCCACCAGCGGGATAAGTCTGACGAGGATGGGAGGCTGTGTCTGAGGACTTCCAGCATCGGAGAATTGGATGGAGGAGGCAAGGACCTGGACAAGAGGAGGTGTGGGACATGTCTGAGGAACTCCCTTCGTCAGGAGAGTTTGGCTGACGAAGAGGAGCTGCCTGGATTGGTCTACCGTCGTTGGAGATGACCGAGTATCGTCTGTGTGTGTGTGTGTGTGTGTGTGTGTGTGTGTGTGTGTGTGTTGGGAAACTGTCACCCAAGGGTCGTCTGCCGGAGGCACGACCCATGGGTGAGGAAGGGAGGGGAGAGAGTCGTCCTTCGACCACCCCATTTCTCCTCCCCCGACACGACCCCCCCCCCCCCCCCAGCCGCCTCCTCCAGGTGGAGGTGGGGGAGGGAGGAGGGAGGGAAGGGACAGACAGACAGACAGACAGACAGAGAGACAGACAGAGACTCTCCCCCCCCCTGTACTAATAAGGACCAAAAGACTGTTATAATCAGGTGGGACTCTGGACCATCCCCCAGTCCTCAATCTTGGTCACATCTGAACCAGCACTTGCCCTGCCCGGGACTCAAGAAGGGCGTATCCTCCCCTTGTCCTAAGGTCGAAAACACCATTTCTTAACCACATCCAACCGACCTTTAAGGAAGGGGGTCGGTTGATCTTCGGAAAAGGTGGTGGTGACCTGGAAGCCCAGCTGATGAGAGTAGAAGTGCAAAAAGGGGTGTGGCGCGCCACAAGGACGAAATCACCGAGCTAATCGAGGGGACAAATGGGCCTTACGCCTGGGTGTATACTGAGGCGAGAGGGGGTCATGCTGGAGGACCCCCGGAGGTGGGTTACATCTGTCTGCTGCAGGAGAGACACTGGGGAGGAGGGGCGCTTTGATCCACGGAGGCAGTGGCGTACCCAGCCAGACGAGGAGGGGGCCTCCTCCTCCGCCTCGCCCCTAATGCAATTTATCTTTACGTACCTACCGGCCGTGAGCACCCACCTGAAGGAGATAACACCCAGCACCAGGAGACGGGGGACTTGGGAGAGGGCTAGGGGAGAGACGGGGGACTTGGGGGACTTGGGAGAGACGGGGGACTTGGGAGAGGGACGGGGAGAGAAGGGGGCCTTGGGAGAGGGCTAGGGGAGAGACGGGGGACTTGGGAAAGGGCTAAGGTAGAGAAGGGGGACTTGGGAGAGGGCTAGTGGAGAGACGGGGGACTTGGGGGACTTGGGAGAGACGGTGGACTTGGGAGAGGGACGGGGAGAGAAGGGGGCCTTAGGAGAGGGCTAGGGGAGAGACGGGGGACTTGGGAGACGGACGAGGAGAGAAGGGGGACTTGGGAGAGGGACGAGGAGAGAAGGGGGACTTGAGATGTGGGGGAAATAATCCTCACTAGGCTCCTCCGTCTGTTTCTACCGTCAGAATCGTTTATAATACAGGAGGGAAGGTCTTCCAAGCCTCCTTACTAGCGCTCTGCTCCCCATCTTAGCCACCCTTGGCCATCGCTTCCCCACAAACAACCCAAGTTCTTGGCCATCGCCTCCCCACAAACAACCCACGTTCTTGGCCATCGCTTCCCCACAAACAACCCAAGTTCTAGGCCATCGCTTCCCCACAAACAACCCACGTTCTTGGCCATCGCTTCCCCACAAACAACCCACGTCCTTGGCCATCAATACCCCACAAACAACCCACGTTCTTGGCCATCGCTTCCCCACAAACAACCCACGTCCTTGGCCATCGCTTCCCCACAAACAACCCACGTCCTTGGCCATCGCTTCCCCACACCCTACAGTGACCAACACGCCCGTCTTACGGGGCGCTATTTAAGAGCAAGAAGTTCGTTCCTTCGTCAAGAGGAATGGAAAACAAGAGCAAAACGATCCCCGTCTTATCTTAGTGAGCCAAACCCTCTTTTATCTTCCATTAATGTCACCGAACGCGAGAGATTAGCTGGTGGCTCAGCCTGGCAATAAAGAGATCTTCCAAGATTGCTTCTCTCTGACTTCGACGTAGATTCTCTCCGTCTCTCTCTCTCTCTCTCTCTCTCTCTCTCTCTCTCTCTCTCTCTCTCTCTAACTTCTATGCAGAGATCTCTTCTCTCTACCTTTTCTCTATAGAGATTTCTTCTAATTTCTAAACCACTGGGCAAAAGATAAAAGAGATATTGTTATAGAATACACCATACAGAACGTGATAATGAGAATACGTATAGTGACTGAAATACCACAATCTCTGATGATAATGGTGAGAGTATAGTGACTTAAGCACCATACAATATAAATATATATATATATATATATATATATATATATATATATATATATATATATATATATATATATATATAGAATGATAAGCCTCCATATGCCCGTGACGTCATTATCAACAGACTGTGTTTACGTAAAAAAAAAAAAAAACACACACGAAAATCACACATTGAGAAAACTATGTCCTCATTAAATCAGGCATATTAGGGAACATGCTTCGCTCACTCTAATGACCATCTTGGAGATAAAGAGGTGGGGGTGGCTTGCCTCATTAACTTACGTCTATGTAACCCTTAACATGAAGTGACGTGGGGGTTAAGTCATTGAAATTACTTGAGCATTTACATATTAATACGGATGAATACTCTTACACTGGATATGAATAAGATACAGTATATATAAATAAGTATTTATATATATATATATATATATATATATATATATATATATATATATATATATATATATATATATATATATACACACCTCTACCTCCACGAGCAGGTAGGGTACAGCCACAACACTGACAAGCCAAGTACAGGAAAACAAAAAACACCTGAGTGTGTGCGTGCGTGCGTTCTGGTGTCGTGTTGGGTTCGAACCCTCACGCATGTGGGTTACGAGACGCCACGCGACCGTCTGTACCCCCTCAAGATGACCATCATCTTGGTGATCGTAGGATCAAAGGTACGACAACTGCACCATGACCCTACGTCTGACACACACGTGTTCCCCTGCCTTTAAACACACGATTTCCTAATGATCGGTGAAGCTGTAGGATCCAGGCCACTGCATGGCTCCCACTGGCGTCATATATAATATATATATATATATATATATATATATATATATATATATATATATATATATATATTCCTATGAGTCCCGGGGGAAAATGATACACAAGTTCCCAAGTGCACTTTCGTGTGATAATCACATCATCAGGGGAGACACAAGAGAGAAATATAAGTCAGTTGATATACAGAGAAGAAACGAAGCCATATATATATATATATATATATATATATATATATATATATATATATATATATATATATATATATATATATATGGCTGAGGATAAAGATAACAAATAACTCCTTTGATGACTGCTGTGGAGTGGACTTGGAGTCCCTTGGTATCAGAGTTTCTGCTGACGGTTCGAAACCCGCTGGAATTTTTCGTCTTAAGTCCGGGTTGTTTTGTTACGGGAGTGAGCGAGTTAACGTACCTTCTCTGCCCGCGTCTCTGTACTAAGTTAAGACACCTCTGAACTTTGGATTGTAAGGAGGGGGAGAAAGAGTGGCCTGTGGAGGGAGGTGGAGTCGTTTTTCTCCATCTTATTTCCTTATAAAGTCTTCTAGACCAATCAGCTGTGTGATGACGTAGTGTTTCATCTGGTTTGCTGCGTCTGTATCCCTTCAATGGCCAATTGCAATTCCTTCGCCAGAGATACGAGATTACGAGATCCACTAATATCCTAACTACCACTTGTTACATGTCATGTGGTCATAATCCATGCTCTCTAGTTGTGCTTAAGCATATATCATCCAAACACTCTAATATACTTTTTATCTGTGGGCGGAAGTCAGAGCCGACTCTACCGAAACGGACGAAGTCTCATATGTCAACAAAGGCATGTGTTTGTGTACCTTGAGACGACCCATAAAGCAGGAACATTGTCGAGTTATGAGTCGTATGTTTAATGTGAGCTTTTATGAGGCTGGGCTGGGCTACACACACACACGCACACACACACACACACACACGAGATGGGGACCTAAGAGTGTAAACCACCCCCTCCCCCCTGTCTCTCTCCCTCCCCAAACTGTGCATTAATGCAATTACAAATACGTAATCTCACACACACACACACACACACACACACACACACACACACACACCTATGTAGGCGTGCATACGCATACACAAACACTCCAATCAACTGACCCTCATAAATTCATACACATGTAGACGTTTACATTTATCTACAGATGTCGAGAGAGAGAGAGAGAGAGAGAGAGAGAGAGAGAGAGAGAGAGAGAGAGAGAGAGAGAGAGAGAATTTTTTTCGTCAGTTGAGGAAAGACTATGTTTCCAGCCCCTTGCAAACGCATGGCGTGGTGTGATGCGTTCAACGCATGGCGTTGTGTGATGCGTTCAACGCATGGCGTGTTGTGATGCGTTCAACGCATGGCGTGGTGTGATGCGTTCAACGCATGGCGTGGTGTGATGCGTTGAACTCACTCGCCCAGCGTTAGTTTATGACAAATTATTACACGTTACATTTCGAAAGTGTGGCGGGGGTGGGGGTTTTCCCCCCCTCTCCATATAACTCTACACAATATATCTTTCTACCAGTTTATCTCTCTCTCTCTCTCTCTCTCTCTCTCTCTCTCTCTCTCTCTCTCTCTCTCTCTCTCTCTCTCTCCCCAAACAAAAACAACAACAACAGGTGGGGGGTGTGTGGACGGGAGCCGTGAGGGGGGGAGCTGGTGGGGAGGGGTGGGAGGGAGGAGGAGGTGGGGAGGGGGAGGGGGGGGCGGCACTACGGACGACAGCATCAAACCTGTGGTGTCACGGAGCCCGGGGTGAAACAGAGTTATACTCTGTGTTTCCAGTAGAGTCGAAGTTGCCATGGAGTTCTAATGTGGGTCTGGGCCGCGGGGGGGAGGTCGGCGCGTGTGGCGCTCTCGTATCCCTGTGTGTGTGGGGGGGTCTGTGTGTTTATCTTGGTGGGCCTTAGTAAGTAAGGTCCCGGATGAGAGAGAGAGAGAGAGAGAGAGAGAGAGAGAGAGACGCAATGTAGCCAACATGAGAGGACTAGCGCGTAGCGCTCAACGCCTGGACATCTAAGAGTTACGAAGAACTGAGGCGCGCGAGGTATACGTGTGCTGTTATGTGAGGAAGTGGGGAGACGCTGTCTGTGTTCTATGGATTGGGGGCAAGGGAGTAAAACTAGACAGCCACTGGAGTGATGGTTCATTGCCATACCGTCACCAATCCTTTCGATACATCACTTGACAACATCGCTGTATAAT
>NC_092234.1:7809093-7816593 GCF_036320965.1 Panulirus ornatus
GATTTCCCGAAGCCCAATACATACACAGTCCACTCAACTCATATATATATATATATATATATATATATATATATATATATATATATATTAGACTCACCTCTCTCTCTCTCTCTCTCTCTCTCTCTCTCTCTCTCTCTCTCTCTCTCTCTCTCTCTCCCAAACTCTTGTAGGATCCTCTGTGTATAATCATCTTCCGAGTGTTTACCTCCAAAAAACAAAAAAAAAAAAAATTGAATAGTTTTCGCTAACTAGGAAACCCTTTAACGACCAATTGGTGTTGGTAACCTGGGCTTTTAAACCCTGTCGACTAATTGCCCAGGGTCATTACGATCGTCAACGTCAAGTGATACAACCAACAACCTTGAACAACACCTTGTAATCGACGAGTTATCACAAGACTAAACAATCACTACACGTACGACTTACGCTTGACTTACGCTTGTTCATCCATGTGTCATCATACAGACGCTGGCGTATGGCACAGCAAGTACCACGGTGGCTAGGCTAGCGTGTGTGTGTGTGTGTGTGTGTGTGTGTGTGTGTGTGTGTACTGTAAGGGGGAGGGAGTTTACAGTACACTCGTGCAGGGGGAAGACAATGGCAGCCGGGCCTCCCCCATCGCAGGGGGGCGGGGGGATGAACGAAGCCCTTTAAAGAGAGAGAGAGAGAGAGAGAGAGAGAGAGAGAGAGAGAGAGAGAGAGAGAGAGAGAGAGGGAAAGAAAGAAAGAGAGAGAGAGAGAGAGTCGGGAGAAAGTAAACGCAATGCAGAGCCTTCATAGCTCAGTGGCTAGAGCGCTGGTCTAGTAAACCAGAGGCCGGGAGTTCGATCCTCCCTGAAGGCAGGCAGTAAGTAAGTAGCGCCGACAGTTTTTCTTTTTTTTTTTTTTGTTGACAGACTCCCGTTTTCTGTTGGGGGGGGGGGCTACCACACACCAACAATAAATCATAAATGAACTGTAGAATGATAAAGTCTATAATACTTATAATTAATACGATTAATAAAGTAATCATAAGTAGCAAAGGAATATGACTTTATCTTAATACAATAATACCCTTAAATGAGTCATTATGTTCCTCCGAAAACACACCTTTTGAGTGAAAACCGCCTCTATCGATTATCTTCATAAAGGCCATATCCATGGGTAAGAGTGGGATAGGGTTTACGTCTATCTTATCTCTTCTTGTTGATATCAACAGGATCTGTGGTATTATCTAACTGGAGACCTGACAGGTGTTTTGGTCATTTATTGCACCTGCTTGTGAGCAGGTGTTTGACCATTTTTAGACACACACACACACACACACACACACACACACACACACACACACACACACATTCACACACGTACACACACATATATATATATATACAAACGCGGGAGACACAGACAAAGCAAAAAAAAAAAAAAAATTATATATATATATATATATATATATATATATATATAATATACATATATATATATATTTGTGTGTGTGTGTGTGTGTGTGTGTGTGTGTGTGTGTGTGTGTGTGTCTGTCTGTCTGTCTGTGACGTTACAACTGCATAATAACAGGTGTTTGATCATTATTACACCTGTCAATTAGCAGGTGGCTTTACACTCCATCACTACGACACCTGAACCCTAGACAGGTGTTTGGCTACACACACACACACACACACACACCTGTCAATTAGAACACGTGTTATATCATTCTCACCCTCTGTCTCACACCTCGTTATAACGAACCGCAACCTGATAATTCGAACTTTATTCGCACCCAAATTATCGCGAATTATATCACATTTCTCTCAAGAATTATCATGAGTTATCATGGATCTGCAGATCACTAAATAGATGATGTTCCTTTCTTCGTCATCATCCCAAACGACGTTTTCTTTCTCTGTCATTATCCCAAACGACGTTTTCTTTCTCTGTCATCATCCCAAACGACGTTTTCTTTCTTTGTCATCATCCCAAACCACGTTTTCTTTCCTTGTCATCATCCCAAACCACGTTTTCTTTCTTTGTCATTATCCCAAACGAAGTTTTCTTTCTTTGTCACCATCCCAAACGACGTTTTCTTTCTTTGTCATCATCCAAAACGACGTTTTCTTTCTTTGTCATCATCTCGAACGACGTTTTCTTTCTTTGTCATTATCCCAAACGACGTTTTCTATCTTTGTCATCATCCCAAACGACGTTTTCTTTTTTGTCATCATCCAAAACGACGTTTTCTTTCTTTGTCATCATCCAAAACGACGTTTTCTTTCTTTGTCATCATCTCAAACGACGTTTTCTTTCTTTGTCAACATCCCAAACAAAGTTCCGTTCTTTGCAGACAAAGAAATTTGTACTAGCCAAAAGGTTCGAACCTTAACTCTCTCACAAACCCATAATTACATTCCAAAATAATTCGCCTTACGGTCCACAATTACCTTTTACAATTATCTTTTACAATTACCTTTTCCTCAACATTTCAACTCTTTCCTACTATCTGTACTATATATTCCTATGCAAATGATAAATACGTTCACATCACTGAAACATAAATAATTTATCGTTTAACGATGAAATCGGATACAGCTGCGTTCTGCCACATTCGAGAAATGGGTATAGCTAACGTATCCTGCAGCAGAACACAGAGCCTTCATAGCTCAGTGGCTAGAGCGCTGGTCTAGTAAACCAGAGGCCGGGAGTTCGATCCTCCCTGAAGGCATGGGTTGAACGCAACGTTTTCCAGGGTCACAGATGATGATGATTAAAGGATATATATATATATATATATTTATATGGCTTTGTCGCTGTCTCCCGCGTTAGCGAGGTAGCGCAAGGAAACAGACAAAAGAATGGCCCAACCCACCCACATACACATGTATATACATACACGTCCACCCACGCAAATATACATACCTATACATGTCAATGTATACATATATATATATATATATATATATATATATATATATATATATATATATATACAGACATATACATATATACACATGTACATAATTCATACTATCTGCCCTTATTGGACAATGGGTTACAATGTGATATATGAAATGCAAAGGAGGAAATGTATATTATATACACAAGTTGATTAGAATGATTGGTGCGTCAAACACGCACGTGCGCGTGGAACACGTGCAAAATGGCGCACAGAACACATGCACCTGACGCGCAGAACACGTGCATTTCGCACGTGGAATTAGCACACGAGACCGTTCTATGGAACCTATTTCGATCACCCAGTAAATGATGAGGAAACAGGGCAACCCACAGCCCCCTTATTTTTTTCTTCCCCCATTTTCTTCATTCTACTTCCACATTAACGGCTCTCGGGGGGGGGGGGGTAATGTATTCACGTGAGGGAATATTCTTGTAGCTCATGTGGTGTGCGCGAACCAGGTAATGTGATCAACTGAGACGCATCTGTGGTGGGGTGGGTGGTAACTGATACAGTGTGGGAGCAGCTGGGTATGAGAGAGAGAGAGAGGGTGGGTAGGTTGGTGGGTGGGTGGGTAAGTGGGTGGGTAGTTGGGTGTCTCACACCTTTCATCACCTGACTCAAGCTAGCCCATATGGAAAGGTGGCATCTCATGTTCTATATATATTATCTTTTTAGTTCAACATGTTAGACGTCAGGGGAAGAATATATATATATATATATATATATATATATATATATATATATATATATATATATATATATATATATATATATAATTTATTATAATGATCATCTCTCTGACTTAAATGACTTAAAAGTTCATCCAGACTTAAGTTTAAGTTCACCTCCACTACTCCACCACTCCACTACTCCACCTCCACCCAACCCACCCAACCCACTCTGCTAATCTTGGCTCGTGCATCGTACATCCGAGGTCGTACCGTCGCGCTTAAGAACACGTGTCGTTTCAAAGGGGGGGTCGTTGGGGGTCGTGGTGGTGGTGGGGGGGGGGGATCGGGGGTCGTCCAAATCGTAGTGGTCAAGGATTCTGTCGTGTCATTCAAGGACAGTGGTGGAGGAGGGGTCGTCGTGGTGTCGTTCTTCTCAATAATGTCGTACCGTCGTGTTCAGGGGGGGATCTCCATGTCTTTATATATAAGGGTCGTTCACCCGTCGTGTCACATGGGTCGTCCCTGGTCTAGCTCAGGTATCGCGAAGTTACATTTAACCCCAGCGTAGAGTCCACCCATCTCTCTAACGACTCTTTTACGCTAATGAGGTTGACGCATACGCCCATGATGATATGGGATCATATTCCCCACACACACACCACCCTTACCTTACCTTACCTACCTACCTACCTACAAGGTCCTACCCCCCTCCCCCTTTTCCCCCCTCACTCTCTCCTTCCTCCCTCCCTTGAGGATACGTAAGGACGCACACAAAAATTGACCCGGTGAACACCTGTTAGTGGAGAATGACTCACGGTACGCGTGCTAGCAAGCTGGTTCGCTGGCTACCTCGCTCGCTGGCTGGCTGGCTGGTTCGCTGGCTACCTCGCTCGCTGGCTGGCTGGTTCGCTGGCTACCTCGCTCGCTGGCTGGCTGGTTCGCTGGCTACCTCGCTCGCTGGCTGGCTGGTTCGCTCGCTGGCTCGAGCTGCCTTGGAGCCCTCCTTCCAAAACACCTGTGTTTCATCTCAGTTTCCCTTCTGTTTCTCCTCAAGTTTCACACATATATGAAGTTACCAAATATAACCGATATTTGAAGTCTACTGAGCCACCAGCCACACTTCCTCTCACCCTCCAAATATTCAAATACACTCACACGTCCAAAGATTCTTCAACTTTCATATTTCACCAACTCAAGAGAATCTTCACATTAAACAATTTTTATTCAACGAATAAACGAATCTATAGAACTAACAACAAATGTATCAACTGAGCAGTAAATGAGTTTACAGAGGTACACAACAGTATTTTAACTTACAATTTACAAGCGCACTGTACAGGTACACCAACCCCCATTTGACCACCCATTTTTTACACCCATTTTTTTCTACACCAATACAAAGCGTTTGAGGATTCAACAAGTTTGCTCTGACTAATAAAACGGTCATCGGATTTTCCTAAAAGAAAACATCCTTCTACCACACGAACGAACCTACGTCTTCACAAACCAATATCATATATACCTGAATGGACTGGCTACCGTACATTTCACAAACACACGAAAGGAGTCCTATACCAAATCTATACATTTACTAAACCCAGTATTTTTTTATTTTACTAATTATGATCGACGGATTTACCTAAAAGTATTATAAAAACGCTCCAAAAATATCTACAGATTCTGTTCGTGATGTCATCAAGGAGTTCGTGTGTCTGGATCACCAAACCTTAGAATCACATGATATACGAACGTATTCATCAATTTATATGGCCAGTAAGACCAACTTGTCTATCGCTTGATCCATCCAATGTCTCACACCCCGATCCCACCCTCTCCCTCCACCCACGTCAATCTAATCTACGCCCACCAACCATCTCTCACACCCTGAACCCAACCTCTCCCTCCACCCACGTCAATTCAATCTACACCCACCGAACACCTCTCACACCCTCATACCACCCTCTCCCTCCACCCACGTCTATCTATTCTACACCCACCAACCACCTCTCACACCCTGAACCCAACCTCTTCCTCCACCCACGTAAATCTAACCTACACCCACCAACCATCTTTCACACCCTGAACCCAACCTCTCCCTCCACCCATATTGCCATACACATCCCCTTCTACTCTCACTCGACTCACCTTCAAGGAGCACCACGCCCCCTCCAAATCACCCTCGTCTCTAGCCTCCATTCTCAGCCATTCATTTCTCCCTCCTCCTCCTCCTCCTCCAACCTTCATTTCTATAATACACCAGCCTAATTTCCTGGTCATTCAGGCACCGTCCCCCCCAACCACCGCCAGCCAAAGATCTATCATTTTTTTTTCTTTTTTATCCCCTACATTCATGACGTCATCTTGTCGTAATCCTCACCTTCATCACATGAAGGAGGAGAAGTGAACAAGGCTATTCATCCTCTCCTCCCATCGCATCCAACACTCTCCAAGTGTGTCTGATCTCATGCAAACCTATGAATGCCATCTGGTCGTCACACTCCCCCCGCTCTCTCTCTCTCTCTCTCTCTCTCTCTCTCTCTCTCTCTCTCTCTCTCTCTCTCGCCCATGTTATGACCATGGATCGCCTCCTGTTCGAGGTATGTATTTAAAACCCCAGTAGCGTCTCTCTCTCTCTCTCTCTCTCTCTCTCTCTCTCTCTCTCTCTCTCTCTCTCTCTCTCTCTCTCTCGCGGGGGGTGGATGGATCCGACGCTCGGTCATTAACGAGTATAACAGCGAACTTAGCGTTCGTCGACTACTACCACCACCTCCACCACCTCCTCTCTCCCCTCCTCCTCCTCCACCACCATCACCACCTCCTCTCTCCCCTCCTCTTCCACCTCCACCACCTCCCCCACATGTATGCTGACGGAGAGGGGGAGGAGGGGAGGAGAAGGGGGACACAACAATGTCGACTCGTTCCCTGGTGTCCTATCCCGTCGTTAGAACGAAAGAACGGCTCGTGTGGGTTTTCAAAAACATCCTCCTCCACACTCGTATATGTGTGTGTGTGTGTGGCCAACAGTGGGAGTTAGACCAGGACAATATAGTGCAACACCTTCCACGTTAAGACACAAGTAATTCGGGTCTTATCCGCCTATCCCTAGTGGCCATAGAAGACCCTAGTCTCGAGTTAATACTCAGGACCCTACTACAGTCAGTCTCTAGCTTAAAACTCATGTGATATTTGACGAGGTGTACCTTGAAATGATCCTCCGTCAAGGGTGTCCATTCACGCCCTCCCACTCGTGGTCTCTGGCTCGGCTCGAAGATGTCCCTCACCTACGGTGTGGTGGAGACGTTCGAGCCCTTGGAGATCACCAGATGTTAAGGTTCGTTCTCCTTGGTCTCCAGGTACCTGTGAGGATGAGGAGGTGAATGAGGATGGAATGAGGAAGAATGTATGTGAGGAAATGTGAGGGAAGAACGGTGCTGGAATATGTGTTCCCTCATGATGAACTAGTCTTAGTATGGAGTGTGAGGGCTGTGAGGTATGGGGGACCAGCCCCTACTTATTCACTTGACGGATGGAGTCGAAATGAAATAATCTACTGAAACAATCTACTTCAACATCTCTCCCCGTAGGTCAAATCTACTAAACTTGACCCACTTGGTGTACCATGGAGTCCACGGTTCTCTTTCCCTCTTTTATAGATATATTACGCCAGTTTCTACCTTAAGAGGACTGGCTTCACGTGTTCATCTCTCCACCCCTCTTCCTCCCTCCCTCCTCCTCCCTCACTCCCTCCCTCACTCCCTCATAGCCAGGCTACCTCCCTACGTCACAGTGTCCAATGATTACCATGTGATCACAAGCCGTTCTGATATTTGGGTTATTATCTTCTTTCTTTTTCCTACGTCGCTAAGCTTTGGGATCTTCCTTCAAACCCCAGTC
>NC_092234.1:7819093-7824093 GCF_036320965.1 Panulirus ornatus
TTTAAGCCGGTGCTGCTGTTTGTGGTTTAGGTGATCAAGCTTGGGGATAAGCCGGTGGGTGCTTGAGCTGCTTGTGGATAAGCTGGAAGGGATGCTTGTGGATAAGCTGACTACTGCTTGTGGCTAAGCTGGGGAAAATGCTTGTGGATAAGCTGTTCGGTGTTAGTTCTGCTCTTAACTAAGCTGGTTTTGCCTGTGGTTAAGCTGGTTCTGCTTATGCCTAAGCTGGTGACGCTTGTAGCCTAAGCTGGTGACGCTTGTAGCCTAGCTGGTGACGCTTGTGGCCTAGCTGGAGCCTAGCGTAAATCACAGCTATTTCTTAAGCTAATGATGTTAGCTGAGGCTAGCTGAAGCTAGTTGGTATAGCTTAAACTTGCTATCAATAGCTTGAGGCTTGGGGTTTAGCTGATGTTATTTATAGTTTTTATAGCTGAGGACAGTATACAGCTAAATGCTAGTTATTATAGCCAAAGCTAAGTACATAGTTTCAGCTATAGAGCTGAGGCTCGGTGATATAGCTAAAGTTAGGCATATAGCTTCAGCTGAGGATAGTTATATAGCTGAGGAGTATTGTAGAAGAGGCTAGTTATAGCTGAGGATAGTGGTTATAGCTGAGGATAGTGGTTATAGCTGAGGATAGTGGTTATAGCTGAGGCTACGCTTACAGCAAGTTGTTAGCAGAGCTATGAATGTGTGTTTTGACTTACACTTACAACACTTAGATTTACACTTGTACTTATATTTACACTTACATTATAGTAAGAGCATTTTTCTTATTGAATGTATGGCCACACCATCGTCTCATTGGTGGCAGTGTTGGTCGGAGGAATACGGTAGCGATAGTGTTGTCAGGGGGATATGATGGTGGTAGGACATGTTGGCAGGGTTGTATGTGGGTTAATAAAGTGTGGTCAGGGATATGGTGCTGGTAATACCATCAGGGAAGAATGGTGTTGACAGTGTTGGCAGGAGAGGACGGTGGTGTCAGTGTTGGCAGGAGAGGACGGTGGTGTCACTGTTGGCAGGTGAGGACGAAGATGTCACTGTTGGCAGGAGAGTATGGTGATGTCACTGTTGGAAGAAGAGTATGGTGATGTCAGTGTTGGCAGGAGAGGACGATGGTGTCACTGTTGGCAGGAGAGGACGGTGGTGTCACTGTTGGCAGGAGAGTATGGTGATGTCAGTGTTGGCAGGAGAGGACGATGGTGTCACTGTTGGCAGGAGAGTATGGTGATGTCACTGTTGGCAGGTGAGGACGGTGGTGTCAGTGTTGGCAGAAGAGTATGGTGATGTCAGTTGGTAGAAAATGGTGTCAATCCTGTTGTCAAGAGAGTCTAAGCGTCGACACTGTTGTCAAGGGCGTGTGATGGTGGAAACAACCTTGCCAAAAAGATTTCTCCGAACACAAAACCAATATGGCCGCTTCTGGCTCGTAACATACCAACCCTAAGAAGAAAAAAATTCTTACCTACAAATTATAAGATAAACAAGACCATAAGACACTGAAATGCCACTGAAGGAGAAGCCATTACCGTTCTAGTCGACGATTCCCTCCAGTCAGTGGTAGCGCATGGAACGCAATACATCGGAATGCGCGAATTTAGCACGCTGACCCCTCGAGCGTTGACTCCAGCCAGCCAACTGCAGACGACAACCTACTCTCAGTTTCCCGCCAGAACCATCAGCTCCAGTGACGTCACACCCCTCAGCCAATGGCAGTACTTCCCGCCAAATCGACGTCCAATTCTGTGCTCGATCACGAAGCCGAGGTACTGATCTTACGCCGAATTCTGGAGATTATCTATGGCTAATGCTGTATTCACGATCAAGTTGATATATGAGTAAGATAGAAAACTAAATCATTTAATCAAAACACAGTAAATATTCAAATAATACCTTACGCATTTATGTCGTGATGGGAATCGGACGATGCCACTGACAGCATCAGGCAACACCGCGCCCTCGACACGTAAAAGGCTCCATTAAATACTTTCTCTCGCAGTCATGCACACGTATACAGTAAGATAACCACTTTTAATGAAATAAACTCCGTATGCTTTCACCTTATCGCAAAATACTGAGAGCATTTGACCCCGATAAGGGTGGGAAATTAGCCTTACTATGTTATAGGAAAGAGTGACGGAACACCACAGACGCCAGCCACACCATTTCCCCACCATTTTATTAACTATAAAAACATTTCGAAAGCCTCCCTGGCCACACTGTGAGCGCACTCCACGCAAGACCAAACAACAAAACAAGTCTTTCTACTGTAATGGGAGTGGTTCATGAGGCTAACGGGCAATTAAGGTCAACGGCCAACTTACGAAGAGTCAGGGTGCGCTACCCTCATACTGGGAGAGCGAGGGAGCCTTACTGTCATACTGGGAGAGCGAGGGAGCCTTCTCCTCATACTGGGAGAGTGTGGGAGCCTTATCCTCATACTGGGAGAGTGTGGGAGCCTTATCCTCATACTGGGAGAGCGAGGGAGCCTTCTCCTCATACTGGGAGAGTGAGGGAGCCTTATCCTCATACTGGGAGAGTGAGTAGCACTATCTTAGTGCCGAATGTGTGAGGATGACTGTGCTCATAGTGTAAGTATGAGGAGCATTACTCTCGTGCTGAAGAATAAGGAGCATTGCCTTATATCCTGTGAGAGAGGGAGGAGAGCATTATCCTAACACCAGTAAGAAGGGTGGAGCATTGACCAGGGACCAGGTGAGGAGCATGGAGCATTGACCAGGGACCAGGTGAGGAGCATGGAGCATTGACAAGGGACCAGGTGAGGAGCATGGAGCATTGACCAGGAACCAGGTGAGGAGCATGGAGCATTGACAAGGGACCAGGTGAGGAGCATGGAGCATTGACCAGGGACCAGGTGAGGAGCATGGAGCATTGACAAGGGACCAGGTGAGGAGCATGGAGCATTGACCAGGGACCAGGTGAGGAGCATGGAACATTGACCAGGGACCAGGTGAGGAGCATGGAGCATTGACCAGGGACCAGGTGAGGAGCATGGAGCATTGACCAGGGACCAGGTGAGGAGCATGGAGCATGGGCCCCTGAGCATGAGCGTGACTGAGTCCCTCCTTCCGCCAGATGCCAGTATGCTCCGAGGATACAGTATGCTCCACAAGAACCCAGTATGCTCCTCAGGAACCGGTATGCTCCACCAGAACCTCGTATGTTCCTGCAGGACTTGGTATGCTCCGCCAAATCCCATTATGCTCAACTACTTCCAAGTATGCTCCTCTCGATCAGATATGCTATATCATTTCCCAATATGCTCCTCCGGGACCTGGCATGCCCCAACCCAGATCCACCCAGTATGCTCCTCTCGACCCCAGTTTGCTCAACCGGTTTGCAGTATGCTCCCCCAGTTCCCGGTATGCTCCACACCATAACCACCCAGTATGCTCCCACAGTTCCCGGTATGCTCCACACCATAACCACCCAGTATGCTCCACATCATAACCACCCAGTATGCTCCCCCAGTTCCCGGTATGCTCCACACCGTAACCGCCCAGTATGCTCCACACTATAACCACCCAGTATGCTCCCCCAGTTCCCGGTATGCTCCAACAGGAACCGGTACGCTCCGGCAGAACCAGGTGGCCGCCCCAGGAAATTCCAGCGTTACTGACTAACACCCCACACCCCCACACAACCCCCCCCCCCCCACACCCCACACCCCTCCCTGCCTCCAGCCCCGGGCCTCTCTCCCCCTGACGTCACGGCGGGCCGAGCACGCCGATTGGCTGACAAGCTCTTTATTCCTCAAGGGTTGTATCGATGAACAACAGCTGTAGGAATTTATAACCTCGATGTTCAATACACAGGAATTCGTCTGGCAAGACAACACACACACACACACACACACACACACACACACACACACATATATATATGTACATATACATATGTACATATCTTAACCTTTCCACCCTCTGAATATATATATATATATATATATATATATATATATATATATATATATATATATATATATATATATATAAACATATCGAATCTAAACTTATCTATCATCTTAGCCAAACAGATCAAAACATAAGAAATCTCTTATCTCTTATAACTTTTCCCACTAAGGAACAAAAGACAGTCGACTCTCTTTAAGCTATCGGATCTCTCATCCTCGTCACGTCCCTGCTAATGGGTGTCGTGTGAGGGAGGGAGGAGAGAGACTCTCTGATCGCACACAATATTTACATTTTGAGACACATGGCGTGCGGAATCATTCATTTATTTTGGTTAGTCAGCAAGCTGGGTCCATTTGAGATGCAGCTGACGGGTTCTCACTCTTCTATCCTCAATATCAATCATTTCTAGGAGGTTGTGACGCATATAAAAAAAAAAAAAAAGCAGCAGCGACTTGATGCTATTTTTTTGTCTTTTCTCGTCTTTTATGATATAGGAATATTTATAGTGTTTATTCTCCTCGTTGCATCTGCGTCCAACTTCTTTTTCTCTTTCTCCTCTGTCATCATGGCACATACACACACACACACACACACACACACACACGAATAAACACACACCACACGGATTCGTAGAAGGAGATCATGCGTGACAAACCTCTGAAATTTCCACGAAAGAGCGAGCTCCGTTTTCGAGCCAAGAGAAGGTTTGGCAGAGTCTCTCTCCATCTGGATAGCTTGAAAGCATTTGATGCTGCACCCACACACGGGAGGCGAGTAGAAGAAGGTAGGTCTTCAGGCAGGAATAAAAAAGGCTTCTTCCAAGGACAGAATATATATCTCCCCTCAGTGGTGGAGTCCAAAGCTTGCATGGTAATGGAAGATTTCTTGGAATTGCACGAGGGTCACCAGTGGCGTGCCACATGGCCCACTCCTAGACCCATTACTCTTCTTGGTGCATGTAAACTGCTGGCTAGAATGACTTCACTCGTAACTGATTACATCTGTGGATGATGCCAGAGTCGTGAGTGAATCCAAGGGCGATATGGATTGCCACCATCTTAC
>NC_092234.1:7829093-7834093 GCF_036320965.1 Panulirus ornatus
CAATTCACTCTATCCCATACACGCCCTTTCACCCTTCTACATATTCAAGCCCCGGACACTTAAACTCTTATTCACTCCATCCTTCCAATTTGGTCTCCCCTTTCTCCTTGTCCATTCCACTTCAGACACACACATATATATATCTTCTTTTGTCAACCTCTCCTCACTCGTTCTCTCCATATGTCCAAACCGTTTCAAAACACCCTCTTCAGCTCTCTCTCTCTCTCTCTCTCTCTCTCTCTCTCTCTCTCTCTCTCTCTCTCTCTCTCTCTCTCTATCATAATCTTCGAATCACCTCTCTCTCTCTCTCTCTCTCTCTCTCTCTCTCTCTCTCTCTCTCTCTCTCTCTCTCTCTCTCTCTCTCTCACACCCTTTTATCACTTACCAGACCAAGCCAACTCACAGCCACCGTGCAGCAAACATTCTCATTGACAACCCATGCCTCGCATCCAAACACCTTCGTTGGGACTACTGTACCTTCAAACGTACCCATTTCCTCCCGCCAAGACAGCGAATTCTCTCTTTCCAAACATTCCTCAGTGCTTCCGGAACCTATTACGCCCCCGCACCGCACCTTATGACTCAACTGACCTCTTCTTCCATGGGTCCATTCGCTGGCATGTCCACTCCCAGGTACCGAAAAAACGCGTCACTTCCTCTTACGTTTCCTCCATTCAAACTCACACACATCCCCCCCCCCCCCCAACGAACCTGCAATGGTGCAGCTTAAACCATCTCCAAAACCACAACCTTTGATATATTTTTGCTTCGTGACTTTCTATCTTACGTCATTAACTATATCTATCCCATTATCTACATATTATCTAGAATTTTGGTGGACCTGCCTCTCGCATTCTGATATGTGGGTACCTTACATGTTGGTGCACGAAGTATCCTGTGTGTGTGTGTGTGTGTGTGTGTGTGTGGGAGGGCATTGCGTGTATGAAGGGATAATTTTCTAGGAGCGTTGCATGTGGGAGTGGTGTGTATATGTATTTCTCTCTCTCTCTCTCTCTCTCTCTCTCTCTCTCTCTCTCTCTCTCTCTCTCTCTCTCTCTCTCTCTATCTATCTATCTATCTATCTATCTCTCTCTCTATCTATACGTATGTCCATAGACACGAGAGGAGCTATCCAGCAGTACATTAACAACGCCCAAAGATGTGCTTTACTTGTGACCTCTTTTCTCTTTCGAATTTTTTACCATAACTGGTAAGAGCAAAGGCGTATTTCTGAGAAATATTACATAGTCATAAAGCGGATTTTAAACTTAAGGCAAATAAGGTATATGGCAACTTTACCCAAAGTGGAGTTGCCAAGTCTGCTGAGACTACTGATGACACAGAGCCGCAAATATAGTGTACCATTCATGAAGTCATCGACTTCTATGCCCTCCACACCCTAGCCTAGTGCTAAATTGGTGCTCACGCGATGGCAACATATACCATTTCTACCCAATAATGGTCGTTGAGACATCGACATATCAATACATTTTACGATAAAATTCTTCTTATTCTTCTTTCTAATCTGTTGATTTTCATTTACGTCTTTTACTTGTGGACTTAAAGCAGTTAGATTGGATTCGTATATTCCGAATAGGCAACTCGAGGACAGTCAACTCGTCCGAACATTACTGCCTACTTATGACGTCATGTTGCAACCAATCGTTGGCCAAGCCCCTCGGCCAATCAGGGATGAGTTACATCAGTGCCAGCCAATCATAGAGAGCCTTACACTTCCCTCTGCTGCAAACATACATTTCAAGCGTAGGAAAGTGTTGCGTAGAAGCCAGAATACATCTCCTGACGCATAGGAGATATGAGGCGCATATTACTGAACAGATATCATAGAATATTTCGGTGAAATTCATGGTTATAGACGCCATGAGAGATGAGATAACCAGTGAGAAATATCTAGAAATATTAAAATGAAGGAAATTTACTGTAATACCCAGTTGAAAGCATGTCAGAGCAATTATTCTTGCCTCTGTACCTAGACGACTACTCCCCAGCCTCGCTCGCTCCCACTTCACTGAGCGCGTCCTGATATCCGCCACTACATTACGCCTGGTGGCTCTTCCTACACCCACATCTTCCCACCATCCAGTCTTACCCCTTATGGTGTCCTTCCTTTACACTGCCCCATCTCTCTGGTCATCCCATCCACACTTGTATGTATGTATGTATGTATTCATATATGTATGTATGTATGTATGTATGGAAGGATGGATGGATGTAATTGCCTTCCTCTATTTATCTATTTGTCAAAGGATTTCTACACTCGTGGGGTTCCCATCTCTTGAACATTCTTTACTATCCTTCAACTTTCATGCTTTGTCAATATTTATATATAGACAATAAACATTATAAAGCTATAAGAATAATTACATGGTTATTCTATCCTTGTATCCTTCGCAAAGACCTTACTTAGATAAAAAAAAAAAATAATAAATAAATAAATAGCTGTTTATTTCTAGCCGCCATACCTTCAATAAGACGAGGCTATTGAAGAAAAAACAATCATTTTATTATATAGAAAAGAGAAAGTTAAGATATCTATCAGCAATTTTTTGATATGCTAATGGATTTGAACATCATAAATAGAATTCTTCACCCTAGCTAGACAGAGACTTCAGTGACCAGAAATAATGATGTGGAGAGATCAAGGAAAGATATATAATAGCAATGTGGACCAAAGTTCTTTTTCACAATAAAAAGCGTTACATGATTTGAACAGAGTACACTAATAAGATGTAGAAAACGCGAAGACGCTCTGTACCTTCTCCAATCAAGGCTAGTCAAATTACTGCAGTGGTGTTACATATTAATGAAATAAGAATCCTACTTACTTGTCACTAAAGTCTATTTTGATTTTCATATTCCATCCCCCACTGTTGCCATTTGTATCAGCTGATCGGGATATCTATCCCTCTCCCACTTTCCTACAGAATTCCCATGGTAGTACGTCATTACCATCATACTGCAGGGTAATTCCTAGCACTTTTTCTCTTTTCCCACTAGGAGTTGAGCCGGAGGGAGAGGTGGGAGGGAAGGGCGCCTTCAGCTTTAATATTCCAACACCACTATCTACACAAAAAAAAAAATTAAATATCCTGTCGTGGGTAAACTCTCTCTCTCTCTCTCTCTCTCTCTCTCTCTCTCTCTCTCTCTCTCTCTCTCTCTCATTATCCTACCCCCCATTCCGTCCTTCCCTCCACCTTCAACCCTTCCTTCCATCACGTCCTTACCCTTCAAAGTCCTGCCACAGGTCACACGCCCCCCCCCCCCCCCCAAAAAAAAAACCTCTGTATCATTATCCTAACCGACCAAACCCCGTTCGAAACATTCGTACCAAATGATGAGGATTCGCGTCCATTTGGCCACACCCCCTCCACCCAAAAAACGACCCATTCTCGATAACCCATCCCCCTCACGACGTGTCTTAAGCGAAGCCAAGTAGTGAAGCACTGCTGTCCTCATCATATATGACCAACCCCCCATCTCTACAGCGACACCAAGAGGGTTCGGATCGTCTCGAAGCTTGGGGGTGAAGCGTGAACCCAATCTCGAAACTGGTTTGCTTGTGGGGTTTATGTGGTTTGATATTACGCAGGGGTCACGACGCCTACATACCCCTGTAGATCCAGGCCATCTTGTGAACAATACTCAGGTGATGTGTAAGTCAATAAGAAATAGAAAAAAAATTTAAATACAAAAATATGCATCTGGCTTTTCCATTTGACTATCGAATCTGTCAAGGGTTTCGAAACAGCTCTTCTTAACGTCTGTCGACTCGATTTCATCCGAGAGTCGAGAGAGAAAAAAAAAAGCTGCTGCACCATCATCTCCTGTCACCAGAGATCCCTCGTCCGCAAGTTGCAGTCCGGCACTACGATTACATCAAGCCATCCGAGTTCGTAGAACAGGCTAGAAAAACAGTCGCGTCCCAGCGTGTAGTGAACATCATCATCACTGATCAGCACAATGCCTCCCCACTACCTGTGCAGCCTCCCCACTACCTGCGCAACCTCCCCACTACCTGTGCAACGTCCGTCTCTTGAACACGTATGACTTCCTGTTCTAACGTAGCTACTAACTATGTGTGCATTTCTCTTATCTTCAGCCATCGGTTGTACTTACGATGATAAATCGTCATCATTATTATCATTATCATCATTCATATCATTAGTATATTATTATCATTATCATCCTTTAGTATCATTTCTCTGCCTCCTTCCTTAGAAATAGGTACGACATCCCTCCCCCCCCACGGGCGATCCTCATCCAATGACCTTCTATAACCCAAGTGCTCCGTCCAGTATCAATATACATACATACATTCCTCCAGTACACAAGGTGGGGCGGCTTCACCAGTACCGGCCGCCTCATATACGCTAGGATCATCTACATTCCTACTTAGGTCTTGCCCAAGAATCCTTAACATTTTTTTCCATAGTCACCACCCTCCTCTCCTCCTCCTCCTCCTCCAATCCCTCCAACAGTAGGAGGGAGAGAGAGAGAGAGAGAGAGAGAGAGAGAGAGAGAGAGAGAGAGAGAGAGAGAGAGAAAGAACCAGCTCTCATGGGAGGGATGTGTGTGTGTGTGTGTGTGTGTGTGTGTGTGTGTGTGAATACCAAAGGCCTTGACAAAAGACGATCAAGTACAAGCCTTGATATCGACCCTCATTGAAAAAAAAAAAAGGGAGTTGGGGGATGCCTTAAGAATTGCAGGCAAATATATATATATATATATATATATATATATATATATATATATATATATATATATATATATATATATATATATATATATATATGCCCAGCAAATCTGGTGGCTGTAACGCAATGCCCCGAACCCACAAAAAGAAGGGAATCAGAAACCACATCTCGAGGTTGACGCCTTCCACCGAGCAACTTTAGCTAATGTTTACATTCTGGTGATGACGCAATGGTGACGTCACGGAGGAATGTGGCAGGGAGGGGAGGGGGAGGGGGGGGAGGGGG
>NC_092234.1:7839093-7889093 GCF_036320965.1 Panulirus ornatus
TCTGTATGGTCCCCCAACGACCAACACTGAGTGAACCAGCTCGTTAACCAAAGTCTCGTTATAACTGGAATGACAATTAGATAGTCCACAGAAACCGCTCCTTCCCTCCCTCCTCCTCACCCAACACGCCCACGTAATACACACACACAATGAAGGTGTCATCTGTACGAGGGATCCTTTTTATGTAATGATGGGTTTATCACTATTATCTTTCTGTTTATCACTCTTCTCTTTCTGTTTATCACTCTTATCTTTCTGTTTATCACTCTTATCTTTCTGTTTATCACTCTTATCTTTCTGTTTATCACTCTTATCTTTCTGTTTATCACTCTTAACTTTCTGTTTATCACTCTTCTCTTTCTGTTTATCACTATTATCTTTCTGTTTATCACTCTTCTCTTTCTGTTTATCACTCTTCTCTTTCTGTTTATCACTGTTATCTTTCTGTTTATCACTGTTATCTTTCTGTTTATCACTGTTATCTTTCTGTTCATCACTCTTATCTTTCTGTTTATCACTCTTATCTTTCTGTTTATCACTTATCTTTCTGCTTATCACTATTATCTTTCTGTTTATCACTCTTATCTTTCTGTTTATCACTCTTATCTTTCTGTTTATCACTCTTATCTTTCTGTTTATCACTTATCTTTCTGCTTGTCACTCTTATCTTTCTGTTTCATGTCACAGATGCTTCAATATGGCTCTACTGTTGGTAACGGGAGATACCTCGTCACGGCATAGCAAGGTACTGGTTCTATGTATAGCGGGGATAACACTAGGGAGGAGGGGGGGGTGGACAACAGAGGACTGCATAGCAAGGTCCTATGGGGCAGTAGACAGTGTATAGCAAGGTCCTAAGGGTGTTAGATACTGCATAGCAAGGTCCTAAGGGTGCTAGATACTGCATAGCAGGGTTCTAAGGGTGCTAAATACTGCATAGCAAGGTTCTAAGGGGTAGTAGACAGTGCATAGCAAGGTGTCCTAAGGTTGCTAGACACTGCATAGCATGGTCCTAAGGGTGCTAGACACCGCATAGCAAATTCTTGACCCTACATAGCAGATCTGACAGTGGGTGAACTACAAGACGCTGCATAGCCCTGGCTCCACCTAGCGGGGTTGACTGGGGGTGGAGGGAAGGGGGGAATATACGGTGCATAGCAGGGTCGTGACAGCACACACATTGGGAGAACTTGACCCTGCATAGCAAGATCGTGACGCTGCATAGCAGGGGTGATTAGGTGGGTTGGGTGGGTGGAGTGGGCGGAGGACCAGACCCTGCAAGAGCCGGTAGGGTGAAGGAGGGAGGTTGGAGGGGCGTTGGTGTGGAGGAGAGAGGTTGGATGAGGGGGTTTGAGGGGAAGGAGGGAACCCTACACCAGCCAGTTTCCGGGTTATGATATCAATCCCAATCACGTCGAGCGATCCGCACCACCACCTAATCCCTCCACCACCTCCCTCCCTCCTCCTCAACTCCCTCACCACCACCACCGCCACGGCCCTACAGGAGGAGGAGGTGGTGGAGGAGGATGAGGGGTGGTTGTGGTGGTAGTGGTGGTTGTGGTGGTAGGGGTCGTTGTGGTGGTAGTGGTGGTTGGAAGTGGTGGTCGTAAGAGATGGGGAGTTGCAGTGGGTTGGAAGTGGTGGTCGTAAGAGATCTGGAGTTGCAGTGGGGGTAGGGAGGTGTAGGGGGAGAGGTAAGGTGATGTGCTGCAAAATCAGGCCTTGTTAGTGTGGGGGGGGGCGGGCCTGAAGCCTTTGTTAGTGTGGGGGTGTGGATCGTTTGTTTGTGGGTGTGTGGGTAGAAAGCCTTTGTTATTGGGGTGGGCTAGGGTTAAGGGGGGGTGGGTTAGCCTTTGTTTGGGGGAGTTGATCCACAAACATTGTCTGTGGTTGAGTAAGGAGCCTTTCTTAGGCGAGCGAAAAGCCTTTTTTGTTAGTGGGTTAAGACCTTTGTTGGTGAGGAGGACCCCGAAACCTTTGTTAGCGAATGGAGGCTTGGTTTGTGGAGGAAACGTGGGTGTTCATTGTTCATATAAGGTTCTCATTCCTATATCAAGACGAGACGGGAAATGGGCCTTTGTTTGAGGGTGTGTGACGGGAAATGGGCCTTTGTTTGAGGGTGTTTTATGAGGTACTTTGTTTGTCGGAGGCGGGGCGAGGTAGACTTTGGTTAGCGTTGGAGGAGAACTCTACACCGATCACTTCCACTCCATCACACTTAACGTTGTCATTATTACTCGTACGCCACACGCATCGCTGATCTCGTGAGCGACGGTGCGCACGACGGTATACGACCCTTGAGCACCATGATGGTACGACCCTTGAGCACCATGATGGTACGACCCTTGAGCACGACGGTATACGACCCCTTGAGCACGACGGTATACGACCCCTTGAGCACGACGGTATACGATCCCTTGAACACGACGGTATACGACCCCTTGAGCACGACGGTATACGACCCTTGAGCACGACGGTATACGACCCCTTGAGCACGACGGTATACGACCCTCGAGCACGACGGTATACGACCCTTGAGCACGACGGTATACGACCCCTTGAGCACGACGGTATACGACCCTCGAGCACGACGGTATACGACCCCTTGAGCACGACGGTATACGACCCTCGAGCACGACGGTATACGACCCTTGAGCACGACGGTATACGACCCCTTGAGCACGACGGTATACGACCCTCGAGCACGACGGTATACGACCCCATGAGCACGACGGTATACGACCCTCGAGCACGACGGTATACGACCCTTGAGCACGACGGTATACGACCCCTTGAGCACGACGGTATACGACCCTCGAGCACGACGGTATACGACCCCTTGAGCACGACGGTACACGACCCTCGAGCACGACGGTATACGACCCTTGAGCACGACGGTATACGACCCCTTGAGCACGACGGTATACGACCCTCGAGCACGACGGTATACGACCCTTGAGCACGACGGTATACGACCCTTGAGCACCATGATGGTACGACCCTTGAGCACGACGGTATACGACCCTTGAGCACGACGGTATACGACCCCTTGAGCACGACGGTATACGACCCCTTGGGCACCATGGTACGACCTTTGAGCACGACGATATACGACCCCTTGTACACGACGGTATACGACCCTTGAGCACGACGGTATACGACCCCTTGAGCACGACGGTATACGACCCTCGAGCACGACGGTATACGACCCCTTGAGCACGACGGTATACGACCCCTTGAGCACGACGGTATACGACCCTTGAGCACCATGATGGTACGACCCTTGAGCACGACGGTATACGACCCTTGAGCACGACGGTATACGACCCTCGAGCACGACGGTATACGACCCTCGAGCACGACGGCATACGACCCCTCGAGCACGACGGTATACGACCCCTCGAGCACGACGGTATACGACCCCTTGAGCACGACGGTATACGACCCCTTGCACACGACGGTATACGACCCCTTGCACACGACGGTATACGACCCCTTAAGCGCGACGGTATACGACCCCTTAAGCGCGACGGTATACGACCCCTTGTACACGACGGTATACGACCCCTTGTACACGACGGTATACGACCCCTTGAGCACGACGGTATACGACCCTTGAGCACGACGGTATACGACACTCGAGCACGACGACATACGACCCCTCGAGCACGACGGTATACGACCCCTTGAGCACGACGGCATACGACCCCTTGAGCACGACGGTATACGACCCCTTGAGCACGACGGTATACGACCCCTTGAGCACGACGGTATACGACCCTCGAGCACGACGGTATACGACCCTTGAGCACGACGGTATACGACCCCTTGAGCACGACGGTATACGACCCTTGAGCACGACGGTATACGACCCTTGAGCACGACGGTATACGACCCCTTGAGCACGACGGTATACGACCCCTTGGGCACCATGGTACGACCCTTGAGCACGACGGTATACGACCCTCGAGCACGACGGTACAATAAGGAAACACTTTCGAACTGATAGACGCGTAGACGAGAATCAAGAGAAGTTGAGTTACAGGGAGAAGGAACTTATGGGTTCATGAGTGTCTCTCTCTCTCAACCGTGGAAGAGAGAAGAGTCAAGCGTGACTCATTTTTTTTCCCCCCAAGTTTTCAGACCAGCGTCACGAGCGTTCTATGACAGACCCACACGGGAAAGGACACCCAGAGAACATAAGAGGAACTGATGGCGCGAAACAGGTTAGATAAAAAAAGATGAAATAAAGTTTTCATAACATATAAAGCTAAAAAAAGGTTGAAATGAAGTTTTCGTAACATTATAAAGATAAAAAAAGGTTGAAATGAAGTTTTCATAACATATAAAGCTAAAAAAAAGGATGCAATGAAGTTTTCATAACATATAAAGTATAAAAAAAGTTGTGGAAGGGTTGTATAAAGTGATGGAAGGGTTGTATACACTGGGAAGATTGTGAAATATGGACGGACGGACGACGGAAGTTCAAAAAAGGTATGTGACAGAAGAAAAGTCCATGAGATGGTGGCGGTGGCCCCTCACGTGTGTACAACTCCCTCCACGTACAGTTTCAGGTGTGTGTGTGTGTGTAGTGGGGGAGGTTTTATTCCCGTGAAGGCTGAAGGGTGGGGAGGGGAGGGAGGGACAAGGACAGATCAACAGACAGAAAACTAAACGAACGTAGTTAGAGATGGAGGGAGGAAGATACGTAGATGGAGGGAGGAAGATACGTAGATGCAGGGAGAAAGATACGTAGATGGAGACAAAGTAGGTAGACATGAATAGAGGAATGAAAACAGACAGACAGACGGATGGATAAAGAGAGAAATACAGATGGAGGGACAGATAGATAGAGAGACATAAGAGATGGAGAGACATATAGATGGACAGAGAGAAAGAGCCTCTAGGGGAGAGAGAGAGAGAGAGAGAGAGTTGTGTGACCCCGTGTATAGGGAGGAGGAGGAAGGCATCTCATCTAGAGGGAAGGTCCTGTCTCAAGTGGGTTACACTCCACCTTACCACAAGTTGTTTGAGAATCTCTCAAGATCTTCTGTCTTACTTTGGGTCTACCTTACACCTTAAGCAACCATCTTTAAATATGGCAACACTTCAACTCCTTATCTGCAACCCCTTCACGTCCCTTTTTGTCCCACCCCCACTGAATATATATATATATATATATATATATATATATATATATATATATATATATATATATATATATATATATTTATATATTCCTATGAGTCCACGGGGAAAATGAAACACGATAAGTTCCCAAGTGCACTTTCGTGTAATAATCACATCATCAGGGGAGACACAAAAGAGAAATATAACAGTCAGTTGATATACATCAAAGACACGAAGCTAGGACGCCACTTGGTAAACATGTGATATACATATACTCATCTCAGGGACCAACACCACTTTTCTATACGAAATCACAATGGGAAAAACACAATGATCCAGGGAAATGCCAAGACCCACACAGATCCATTTCCCATACCTGATAACACTGGAATTTCAAAGGACACTCGTGCAAGCAACCACGTCCTCGAATTGGTTAGAAACGAACGAGATATTGGTTTCCCCAAAGCCACTGTGTAACCAAAGAGGGACACTCATCCTTCATCCGTGTCAATAAAGAGAAAGGGACACACGTAGGACCAGTGTGTTCAAGACGTCGAGAATCTGTACTAATGGTGTGGGAATATAAGCCATTAAGGGGAAAGAGGGCGGCTTACGCTCATTTGCATGTAACCCAGCCGTGAAAGTGTGTTAGATCTGTATCCATGATAATCCACTTCGATAATTGATACCGATTATCGTATGAAAATGAAGACAATGGAATAAGAATTTATATATTTCTAATAACAATCCAACGTACAATAGGTCTGGGCAGTAATCTGTTATAGAGGGGCTGATCTTCAATGTATATACGATTATGTATGCATACCTATGCAAATTACTATAAACAATGTATCAAGAGCAATAACAAATAATGTGCGAGATTGTATAGAACCTCAATCATCAATTCCATATATATATATATATATATATATATATATATATATATATATATATATATATATATATATATATATATATATATATATATATATATATTCCTAAGAGTCCACGGGGAAAAATGAAACACGATAAGTTCCCAAGTGCACAGTCGTGTAATAATCACATCATCAGGGTAGACACAAGAGAGAAATATAACAGTCAGTTGATATACATCAAAGAGACGAAGCTAGGACGCCATTTGGTAAACATGTTTACCAAATGGCGTCCTAGCTTCGTCTATATATATTTATATATATATATATATATATATATATATATATATATATATATATATATATATATATATATATTCCAACTGCCTTATCGATTTCCAGGACGACCTTCTGCTGCCGTACGTCGCCGAACGCACACGATAATGACCAGCGAACATGGGGTGGGGGGGTATGGGGGGGGGGGGAGTACACAACACAAACACGGCTCACAATTCACTCACAATTTATGGCTTGCAGACGTCACACATTTCTCACATGGTGACATCCTCGTCTCGGCAAGTGACGTGCAATATGACCTCAGTGTGAGTTAAGGAGCCATTGTCTGGGCACATCAGAATGAACAGTGAACACCTGCGTCCCATGTTCTATGTGAGGAAACATAGGATTCCCATGTTCTGTGAGAGTAAACATGGGATTCGGGAAGGATTTTTATAATATATTTTGATCCTCGGTGAATATTGCGAATATTGCCGATAATAACCAATATATATTTCGTTCACACACACACACACACACACACGCATTTATATTCTCAAATATATAATTACCCCTTCATATATATATATATATATATATATATATATATATATATATATATATATATATATATATATATATATTCCTTGAGCACTTGGTTGTAAATTAAGTACCAAATCGCCATTCCCAACATTTACGAGTAGCGCTGGGCTGGAGGAGGTGGAGGGAGGAGGAGCGGGGGTAGGGCGAGCAGATATGGGAACTCGTTTGGTCTGTACGAGGCAGATGGAGGTCAAGGATTGCCCGAGGTCATGAACTCGTCAGAGGGCACGAGGTCCATGAAAGGTCATGAGGCACCGCTTATGGAAAGGGAGGGAGGGAAGGGGAGGAGGGAAGGGGAGGGAGGGAAAGGGGAGGGGAGGGGATAGATGGCCCGGCGAGATGGGATGAAGAGAGAGAGAGAGAGAGAGAGAGAGAGAGAGAGAGAGAGAGAGAGAGAGAGAGAGAGAGAGAGAGAGAATATGAGCATGAAGCTTAGAAAGGGATTTGAATACATCACAACCCTTATAACCCTCTCCTCCTGTATTAACACGCTCATAAACACACAGACACACACACACACACACACACACACACACACACACACACACACACACACACACCATTAAAAAAGAATGGTTATAAAACAACAAAATCTCGCACAAAAATAAATAAAAGAGAGATCTCTCTCTCTCTCGTCTCTTATCATGTCCACAATATCCTTCATCATCACTTAATCCGACATCTACCTCAAAATAAACTCCCATCAACCAAATACAGAGAAAATATTCTTCTTATCCAAGTGCCTCATATATATATATATATATATATATATATATATATATATATATATATATATATATATATATATATAAACCTCTCTTTTTTTTTTTCTTTTTTTAATTTTCCAAAAGAAGGAACAGAGAAGAGGGCCAGGTGAGGATATTCCCTCAAAGGCCCAGTCCTCTGTTCTTAACGCTACCTCGCTATCGCGGGAAATGGCGAATGGTATGAATAAACCCGCATCGTCATCTTCCTAAATTTCACCACAAACATTCTCCCTCTCTCTCTCTCTCTCTCTCTCTCTCTCTCTCTCTCTCTCTCTCTCTCTCTCTCTGATATCACCGAGCCAATCATTAGCATCATCATTGTAGAAAAAAATATCCCTAACAGGTTCTTAAGTAGTTAGGAGCCATTACGGTCGTCAGCGCTGTCATAAAACTGCGTGTTTACCGTGCGTCCGGTAGTGCACATTTCTGTCATTCTGGTCTCTTGGGAGGCAGGGAGGGGAGGGGGCTGTTTGAGTGTATATTTGTACTTTTAGAGAGAGAGAGAGAGAGAGAGAGAGAGAGAGAGGCGTTGTTGTGTGTGTGTGTGTGTGTGTGTGTGTGTGTGTGTGTGTGTGTGTGTGTGTGTGTGTCAATGACTCATCCTCTTTCCTCTTCGACTACACCAAAATAAATATAACACATCCATTAACCCTTACGGGGGAGGGGGGGGCACTACATCCAAAATCACATCTCTTTTTTTCCCCAAAAAAATATTAACCATTATTATCACCGGGTCACACTAAAGACGTGACTTAGATAGGATCCGTAGCTTCTCACAAACTTTATAATATGCAAAGCCTTTATGACTACGACGACAACATCAATAATAATAATAATAATAATAATATTACCCATTTGATCTTCGACCCCCAGAAAGAGAGAGAGACACCCACCCACCCACACACACACACACACACACACACACACACACACACGATTTCAACTTTTACAAATGATTGGATGAAAAATCAAAGTCATGGATATTCTCCAGAATATGATCATGATTTATGCACAGAGATCTCTGGTCTTCGTCAATTTTACACCGGCGGAAGATACGTTGAAAAAAAAATAAGATATAAACATCAGAAGCTGTTTTTGTTTGTTTTGTGTGTGTGTGTGTGTGTTTGTGTGTGTGTGTGTGTGTGTAAAAGACTTGAAAAACAAAAGATATAGAGACTATTCACATTGAGATGCAATCTCTTCAAATATATGATTATACACATTCCTGCATTTTTTTTTCTCTCTCTCTCTCAATTTATCATAATTCATCATATATTAATATGAAAGGATATCATAAAGATGACTTGTACTTCTTTATCTTACGATTATTTCACTGGCCTGTGCCATATCGGTGGTCTTCCATGGTCTATGGTCTCCCTAAAGCTTTAGTACCCCTGGGTCTATACATGCTTTTGACGGAAGACCACAAGAAAATACACACACACACATACACACACACACACACACACACATACACACACACTGAAGACTACAGACTACTCTTCTTCTTCCTCCTCCTCCTCCTCTTCTTCCTCCTCCTCCTCTTCTTCCTCCTCCTCTTCTTCTTCCTCCTCCTCCTCTTCTTCCTCCTCCTCTTCTTCTTCCTCCTCCTCCTCCTCTCCCACCTCTTCATAGTAGCAGGCACCACAAGCACCGTAGGACACACCACCACGAACACCTCAACACCCTACGGGAGGAACTCATCAAAAAAGCCTCTGGATAAATATTTACCAAGTGCACCAGACGAACCAGGATATGGTAGTTACGTGGGCAGTCTGGTCGAGGCTTGGACGAACCTCTTTCGACCAACTCAGCATCTCGGATTCGACCCGAGAAGTGCGGGTTTGAGGACCTCAGCAGCCAACGTATGATGAGGTAAACCTTGGGTAGCCTTACCTGAAGATGCCTCCATAGTTTACGTTGGTCTCCATGGGTCGAAGTGTCTCCCTACTTCCCTAATACACTCCCAAGCGTGGCCCCCTTGTGTTCATATGGTCTCCCTGGCTGTATGGCCTCCCTAGGTCTGATTTGCGTCTCCCTGGATCCGGTTCCCTTGAGCCTCTTTCGCCTCGTCCGTAGCCCAAGCCAAGCCCAGCCCAGCCCAGCCCTCCCTACACACACACACACACACACACACACCCCTCTATTCCTCTCTACCTCCCTCCCTCCCTCCCTCTATCTCCCTCCCTCCCTCTGTCTCCATCCCTCCCTTACCTCTTCATATCTGATCATGTAAAATATTCTTCCTCGCCATCTTTAGAACACTTAATGTGTTGCTGGCTTGTTAGCATTAGAGATTGTTGCCGTATACAAGGTATAAAACATGCATGAGTTGTCTAGAGTGAGAGAGAGAGAGAGAGAGAGAGAGAGAGAGAGAGAGAGTAGTAGGAGGATATTTGGTATGCGCCACCTGAACCAGCTGTTACTTGCCTTCGTGTCTCATTACCGATGACGAGAGACGCGAGGCGATTTGGGTACGCCGGTCGGATATGATTTACGCAAATGAGGTCGGTAGTTCTGGCTGTGAGGTTATGATGTGTCTGTCTCGAAGGTGCCATGTGTTTGTGGAGTGTGATATCTCGTGTGTCTTTCTTCAATTTCAAGTGTTTTCACCTGAGCTGCCATAATAGATCTTTCGTGTATGTGTCTGGTACATACAGATATATATATATATATATATATATATATATATATATATATATATATATATATATATATATATATATATATATATATATATACGTTTCAGATATACAAAGCCGTGTGCAAAAACACACATACACACACAAACACAATCTTACAAACACACTGTCGTACCTTGGATTGCCCACTTCATGAGGGTGAACGAAATTAGAAGTTTAAGTTCCTAGTGTGTGTATATATATATACAGGAGGAGGAACACATCTTGGACGAGCACATACCAATCACAAGTTAACGATCGTTCGAGGAGAGGCAGTCCCCCTCCAGAGCTGGACTGTGTCTTCATGATTAAGAAGGAATACCTGTACACCTGGACCAGGATTAAGTGGATGAGGGGGTTTGGATTACCTGGTGAGAGAAGGAAGTACATAAAGATAAAAGATAAGAAGGGAGATAAGAGACTGTAAAGGAAGGAGGGAGAGCTAGAGAGAGAGAGAGAGAGAGAGAGAGAGAGAGAGAGAGAGAGAGAGAGAGAGAGAGAGAATGAGAGAGAGAGAGAGAGAGAGAGAGAGAGAGAGAGAGAGAGAGAGAGAGAGAGAGAGATTGGAATAAAAACAAATTAGAATATTCGTTCTGTGTTTATGATGCTGGAGAAGAGAAGAGGAGGGGAATGGATTAGTGGGTGTGTGGATTAATTAGGGGGACACATGACCCCCCCATCCACCCACACCCCCACGCCCACGCCCACAGGAGGGCGGGGGGGCGACCGGTGTTGTCACCTACCATCACAACACAGACACCCAGTCTGTATGGACGCTGTTGGCCAGTCTGTTCAGATCCAAATACGTGGCCGGGGGTTGGTTATGATCCACATATGTGACACACAAGTGGCTACCATCCACATATGTGACCTTTGACGTGTTTAGACCCGTATGTGTGTGTGTGTGTGTGTGTGTGTGTGTGTGTGTGTGTGTAAGGACACATTGGTGTACACACATACAAGGTTAAGAGTGAGGCAACCCCAGCGTAAAACTCCCTCCTCGTAATACACATTTAGTAATCACACACACACACACACACACACACACACACACACACACACACACACACATGAACTGATTCAACCTGATGATAGAAAAAGAAAAGAGGAACGGAACACAATCCCTCCACATTAAAACTAGAAAAATACCAACCACATCTTCTTTACATTGTCTCATTATGGCCGACGAAGTTAAAAGACAGTCTCATTTCTTCATATCATCTCTCCATAGAACATTAAACGTTCGTATTAACGAGTCTCTGAAACGTTTCGAAGCAACAGGTGGCTCACTGATGTTTCATTCTGATGTTCCAAAAAGGGGTCAAAGCATATCCGCGAGTTCGACTCGGTAAGAAGGGTCGAAGCAATTTCGCGAACCCCGACTCGAAAAGTGGTTCGGTTGTTCACTTCGACTCCAGATCACTTCTAGAGAAGAGGAGGTAGAGGAGGAGGAGGATGACGGGGAGGAGGAAGAGGAGGAGGAGGAAGAGGGGGAAGCAGAGGAGGAGGAGGAGGAGGAGGAGGAAGAGTAGGAAGAAGAAGAGGAGGAGGAGGAGGAAGAGGAAGAGGGGGAAGCAGAGGAGGAGGAGGACTCAGTGCGTCCTGGAAAGTATATATTGATCATCTCTCTTAAACCCACACCAATATACTTAACAAATCTTATTCATAAATCACAAAAAAAACCATGAAAAACCACAGCGAAAAAACCAAACCAAGACAACTATGCATAGACAAAAATAATGAAATTAAAGTAATTGCATTTTTCTAATATGAACATCAGACATAAATTAATTACATTGATAATTATCTTAAATACAGAAATTATCTTCAAAATACTTACAAAGTTAAATAAAAGAAATCAGAGAAGGAAAAAAAAAATATAACTTTCTCCCCAGATGCCTCAACCAACAAATACAAATAAACGGAAGAAAAAAAAGAAAAGATATATTGTGAGAACCTGCATGAAAGTCTGAAGATCGTGTTCCATTCTCACACAAAATGTGTCGAGCTGGGATGTCATCCGTGACAGATGGTGATAGATTGCCCAGAGTTTCAATTACACCACTTAATTCTATATATATATATATATATATATATATATATATATATATATATATATATATATATATATATATGAAACTTATAAACCATAGAAATTAGTTCTAAAATATATTTATTTACATATACGTCACTGGACTATAAAAAGCACCTTATTCATACCACTAGCTACATACGTAGGACAAAGACCTCCTTCAATAGGGAACCCCTTAAAACCCCAACCCCCCCTTGCATAGCGTACGAATGTCGACTTTACGCACCGTGACGCATACAACTGTAATGCCATCCAGTGCCAACAAACCTCCAAGTGTGTCATACTATCGCCAACACTGGAAGATCGCTAGTTAAATAGACCTCCTCATTCCCTGTAGCTACGATGATCCCAGATGTACTTCAAAAATGCCCATTTATCTCCTTAATGACCATTTTTTTTCTCTCTCTCTCTCTCTCTCTCTCTCTCTCTCTCTCTCTCTCTCTCTCTCTCTCTCTCTGGGGTTATGTGAGGGGGGGTTGTGTGTGTGGGGGGGTGTTAGGGTGGGTTATCTACCAGAGAGAGTTACGAGGTGTGAACACAAATGCGTAAATCCCTTCGCCCCGTCATTAATTCTCGACCGTAACAGGTGTCTTCGGTGCGAATAACGCAACGCCCATCTCCCGTTACTATGGCGTTGTTGCCCGCCGTAACACCACCACGGGCGGGGGGTGTGTGGCGTCGTCACATACGTAACTACATGGCTCTCGTTGTGGTGTTTCTCCTCCCCCCCCCGTAGCCGTTACAGTCACCGTAACACTACACACACACACACACACACATTCCTCTGCCTCTCTCTCTCTCTCTCTCTCTCTCTCTCTCTCTCTCTCTCTCTCTCTCTCTCTCTCTCTCTCTCTCTCCCTCTCTATCTATCTATCTATCTATATACCTATCTATCTCTATCTATCTATCCATCTCTCTCTCTCTCTCTCTCTCTCTCTCTCTCTCTCTCTCTCTCTCTCTCTCTCTCTCTCTCTCTCTCTCTCTCTCAGGCCCGTCCCGTCTCCACCACAAAACTCAAAAGATAAGAAAGATAACATTTACAATCTGGGTTTTGTTTTTGTTTTCCCTCCGTTAATGTTCTCTGTTGCTGGCGATGATTTATGCCCGTTGCACAACGGCCGTTGTCTGGGCGCCGTTAGTGTCTAGTTCTGTTGCACACTACGGCTGTTGAACGCCACTGTTGTCGACCGTGTCTGAGGTCTGCTTCCAACTTCAATCTCTGTTGCCCACTTGCTGTTGTGGGGTCATGGCTAGCAACGTCGAGTGATTTTGGCTAGGAAAGTCGAGTGATATTGGTTAGGAATATCGACTGATTATGGCTGGGGAATATCGACTAATGATGATTAGGAATATCGACTGATACTGGCTAAGAATATCGACTGATGACGGCTAGAAATATCGACTGATAATGGCTGGGGAATATCGACTAATAATGATGACCAGCGAATATTAACCAACGAAAGATCCATGCAAACATCATTCAATATCCACAAACATCATCTTTCCCCACCATCAACACCCCACCATACACACCCCACACCCCACACAAACACCCCCACACCCCCACACAAACACCCCCACATCCCCACACAAAACCCCCACACACCCCACACAAACACCCCCACACACCCCACACAAACACCCCCCACACACCCCACACAAACACCCCCACACCCCACACAAACACCCCACACAAACACCCCCATACACCCCACACAAACACCCCACACACCCCACACAAACACCCCTACACACCCCACACAAACACCCCCACACAAACACCCCCACACACCCCACACAAACACCCCCACACACCCCACACAAACACCCCCACACACTCCACACAAACACCCCCACACACCCCCACACAAACACCCCCACATCCCCACACAAAACCCCCACACACCCCACACAAACACCCCCACACACCCCACACAAACACCCCCACACATCCCACACAAACACCCCCACACCCTACACAAACACCCCCACATCCCCACACAAAACCCCCACACACCCCACACAAACACCCCCATACACCCCATACAAACACCCCTACACACCCCACACAAACACCCCCACACACCCCACACAAACACCCCCACACACCCCACACAAACACCCCAACACACCCCCACACAAACACACCCACACACCCCACACAAACACCCCCACACACCCCACACAAACACCCCTTTTCACTAACCCTCCTCCCCCACATGATCATCCCCCCTAACCCCCCTCCCTCCCCCAGTCTAACCTGTTCCTCATCAAAAAAAGAATAAGAAAAAAAATCTATGAAGTGGTCAACCACCAGCACCTCACACTGGTCAACCAGCACCTCACACTGGTCGACCACCTCATACATGGTGGGGTCGGTGCTTCAGCCATGAGGTTACCCCCAGCTGAGCCCCTTCATATGACCTTGTGGCAGTCGTTGCCCCCTCCTGTGTGTGTGTGTGTGTGTGTGTGTGGACTCTATGGAATTAGGAATGGCTAATGATACAGAGAGAGAGCGCGACATTACCCTCGTCTAGGTTCATGAACTCTAAACACGACGGTACGATCCTTGAGCACGACGGTACGACCCTGGAGCACGACGGTACGACTTGAAAGAACGGGACGACCCTTGAGCACGACGGTACGACCCTTGAGCACGACGGTACGATCCTTGAGCACGACGGTACGACCCTTGAGCACGACAGTACGACCCTTGAGCAGGACGGGACGACCCTGGAGCACGACGATACGACCCTTGAGCACGACGGTACGACCCTTGACCACGACGGTAAGACCCTTGAGCACGACGGGCCGACCACGACTTTACAACCCTTGAGCATGGCTTTACGACCCCTGAGCACGACGGTATGACCCTTCAGCACGACGGGTCGACCCTTGAGTATAACGGCGTGACCTCTGACCCGACCCCATGGGGTTAAATATCATTAGGATTGAGGCACAGAGTGTCGAGAGATTGTTAAGAAAAAAAAAGAAAAAAACGTAAATATTCAGAAGGCTTAATAAGAGTTTACCATTTCTACACTTGACCACATAATGGAATATGCATATACTCAAAGTACACACACGCACACACGCACACACACACACTCACCTACACATATTTGCAGATGATGGCTAAGTCATGAGAGAGGGTTAAAAAGGGTAACTGCATCCACCTGCAAGGGGACCTAATCAAACCCTGGTGTCAGCTTCCTGCAACACAGAGAACGAAACTCAAGCCAGGCAAGTGTGAGGTACTGAGGATGGGACACAGTCAATGAGAGACCCTGTGTGATCATCAACATGATATCGAAAGATGCATAGAATGTATAAGAGTCGTGGATGAATGGAAAACACCTAAATGAGCACATTATGAATGTAGACAACAGAGAGCCATAGTCTTAATGTGCACAACATACAGAATTCTAACAAGATGTATGGAAGTGCCCATTGCTCAACAGATGGTACCCCACGTGTGTAATACTCCCCTCCAAGTACACTATAAATTGTTAAAAGTCTAATGTGTATATAAATAAGTGGCCAGTTCACCAGGATGACCTCTGAGCTTGGGGTTCGACCCCCCTGTCCTGTTCGTGTGGAGAGATCCATTTAACTTTTGTACCCCTTTAAAAACCACTTAGAGGACTTAAGTCATTTCTAATCTGACGCTGTTCACACTTTAATTGACCTCCTCTTTTCTTTATTTTAAAGTTTTCTTGCACGCCTCTCTCTCTCTCTCTCTCTCTCTCTCTCTCTCTCTCTCTCTCTCTCTCTCTCTCTCTCTCTCTCTTATAATCGACGGTCGAGGGAGTGGAACCTTTGAACACGACGGAACGACCCTCCCCCTCCCTTCCCCTTCCCCTTTAGATACGATTGCCTTGACCTTGAGGGTCAGGTCAAAGGTCAAGTCGCCAGAGGTTAAACTGTTGTACTCAAGGGTAGCACTACCACTGGCGGTCAAGGGTCGTACCACCGTAATCAAAGGTCGTGAGATGCCGCTCACGGGGTCGTCCCATCGTGCTCAAGGGTCGTATCCTAGTGGTCAGAGGTCGTAGCGTCCTATTCAAGAGTCGTATCATCGTGTTCGAGGGTCGTACCATCGTGCTTAAAGGGTTAATGAGATGTGTCAACTAAGACGTCATGGCGGTAATAAAAAGCCATTTATAACCACCATCTATTTCCACATTTTCATAAATCAGTCGATATTTCCTCAACGTACGTGAGACCCATGCGTGGCGCCGTCTCGAACGCTGCCCCCAAAACCAAACCAAACAAAAAATGGCTTTGCGTCGAAAATCACACACACACACACACACACACACACACACACACACACACACATACACACACACAAATTACAAAACACATTCCACAAGTCATTAAAATTGCTCATTAAGATAACCGCAATGGATGAAGAGATGATAAAAACAAAACAAAAACAAACATCAGCAACAACAAGCACCCACCCACCCAAAAAAACAAAGAAAAGCAACCTTTAGTAACTGATTTATAATGATACAAAATACGGACGATAGAGAAGCGTTGTGCTAATACGCCCTTCTAGGCCTCAACCCGCGTCGAAGACAAACCTCGGAACTTTACGGCCTTTTTAATTCACGAATCAATTCGCCAATAATACACATGCTAATTCTATCCTCTTTTTTTCTTTTCTCTCTTGCTCTTCGCATCTCTCTTCTCCTTATCTCTCATGAATATGAAAGGAGCTTCTCTGATATCCGATGCCTTTATTTGCTGATAGTATAAATTCATGGCCAGAAGATGCAAGTGGATATACCACGAACATACAAAGAAAAAAAAAATGAAATATAAAAAATTTAGTACAACAACGAATTATGATAGTGACGTCAACGCTCTCCCCCCCCTTTCCTCCCTCCTCCCCCCCCCCGACCAATCACAGCAGGGGTATCAACGACCCAATCACAAGCCAGCTTACTTCTCAATAGCCACTACGTCAACACCCGACGCTGAAGACGTGCATACAGTAGAGAATAGGGTAATGCACTTCGATTTAAAAAGACATATTCACCCATATTGATAAGGCTCGAGTTTATCGTTATATTGACATGAAAATACATATTAATTCTTACGTTACACACACACACACACACACACACACACACACACACACACACATACACACACACAGAAGAACAAAGGACGCACGCATGGTAGATGAGCCATTTCAAACTGGGGAGTTGATCATCGACGTCCCGCAAAGGTGTGATCTTGGTACCGCTGTTATTTCTGATGTATGTACACCGACTTGCCAGATGGCTGGATGTGAATCACATTTAAATATATTCGCGGTTGATGGCGATAAAGTCATAAATAGGAAAGGTTCGAGGTTATATAATAAACCACAAAGAGACGGAATTCGACTCGGCTTTCGGAGTGGCCGGTGTGGGTTTGGGTGGTGAAGAAAGTTCAGCCCGAAAAGGATGCGAGACGATGGAGTGGTGCTGCTCTGAGAAAGAGACCCGATTAGGTCCTATCATCTTGTAGGACACAAGGGATTGGGGAGTTGATTTACAAGCCTATAGCCTGCCACACCCCCTAATCAGGAAAACCATTTAAAGGGACAAAATTATCAGCTGTTTGACATAGAAAATGCAAAGCGTAGTTCTTGAAAATGAAAAGAGATTGATTAACAAAAGGAAATTATCCGGAGAAAAAAAATCTTCAGGAGAGGAATAAGAAACGATATAATCATAAATATAACAAAATGAAATCCTGGCACGTTAGTCGGGTCTCATCCAACCCAGGTGCTCATCCTCCCCCGGGGGCTGCTCGATAAATGGGTTCCTGGCCTAGGCTGATGTGTGTGTGTGTGTGTGTGTGTGTGTGTGTGTGTGTGTGTGTGTGTGTGTGTGTGTGTGTTTGCTATCTGTGATTTAAGAGGAGAGAGAGAGAGAGAGAGAGAGAGAGAGAGAGAGAGAGAGAGAGAGAGAGAGAGAGAGAGAGAGAGAGAGCTTTTCACCCGTGTACACACACAAAGAGTGGAAAAGACACACTACATATATACAATGTTAAGAGACGGGGCAACGCTGACGCAAAACCCACTGCCCGTAACACACACACACACACAAACACACACACACACACACACACACACTATCGGGTCATATGACCTGACACTGACCAGAGGTTCTCAGTGAGTACACGTATACAACGTGTTAGTTTATGGGTATGTTATTGCATGTTCATGTCTGGTGTATGTGTGTGTGTGTGTGTGTGTGTGTGTGTGTGTGTGTGTGTGTGTAATTACCTATGACGAGGGAGTATAATACTCGACCAGTAGGATCCCCATTTTTGGATCTTTCATTAACGTTTTATACATTATAAACTTCTGTATCATGTCTCCATTCCCTCATCACTTACCCACGGCTCTTAATAAGCTAAACTTTTTTCTTTATCTTTTCGAACACAAGTTCCTTGCTAATGTGGTCAGCTGATTCATTTTTTGGGGGGCTTATAACTGTAGTACCATCTTTACAATCTATTTGCTGCAGAAATTCTTTTTTCTTTTCTTTCTTTTTACTTAGTATAGCATCATCAGCAAACTTCATTAGAAAAACAGATGCGTTTGATCAACTCACCCACAACGCAAGCTTATCTCTCTCTCTCTTCCACACTTGACAGATTCAGGGCTTCCAACACCTCTCTCTCTCTCTCTCTCTCTCTCTCTCTCTCTCTCTCTCTCTCTCTCTCTCTCTCTCTCTCTTAACGAGAGGGGAACCAATTAGTCTCGTCGTTGACAAGTGGCGACAATGATAACAGAAAGAAGTTCATTCACGGCAAAGTGTAAAATCAAAGTCCGAGAGGATTCGTCGTTCTGCACTGAAAAGGTAAAAGAAAAAAAAAAAAAGAAAAAAACAACTTTAGCTTCGAGTCGCACTTCAATTGAGACCTTAAGACCTGAGGACTATCCTCCTCCTCCTCCTCCTCCTCAAGATATTCCTCCCTCCTCCTCCTCCTGCTCAAGATATTCCCTCCTCCTCCTACTTCTGCTCAGGATATTCCCCCCTCCTGCTCAGGATATTCCTAAAGATCTAAGACACCAGAGTCGGTCTGTAGAGGCACTCGCACACACCACGTCTCCCCCCATCAATCGCAGTCATTCCGATGTGTATCTTCGTCCTCCTTACTGCACACCTTTACGAGTGGGGTCCACTTGAGGAACATGTCTTTGTTATATCCTTAGGTAAACCTCTCTCTCTCTCTCTCTCTCTCTCTCTCTCTCTCTCTCTCTCTCTCTCTCTCTCTCTCTCTCTCTCATTGTTCTCCAGCCTCGACCATGTTATTACTCGTGTGTTTGACAATTGTGTTTTTTTTTATTTTATTTTTCTCCACTTCATTTCCTGGTAAGTGTTGAGATCCAGAGAACATGCGAAGAGGAAGTGTTGTTATCCTCAGGGGTCGTGTGTTGTGTTGTGTTGTGTGTGGTGTGGTAGTGTTGTGTGGTGTGGTAGTGTTGTGTGGTGTGTTAGTGTTGTGTGGTGTGGTAGCGTTGTGTGGCGTGTTAGTGTTGTGTGGTGTGGTAGTGTTGTGTGGTGTGGTAGTGTTGTGTGGTGTGTTGTGTGTTGTGTGGTGTGGTAGTGTTGTGTGGTGTGTTGTGTGTTGTGTGGTGTGGCAGTGTTGTATGGTGTGGTGGTGCTGTGTGTTGTGTGGTGTGGTAGTGTTGTGTGGTGTGGTGGTGGTGTGTGTGTTGTGGTGGTGGTGTGTGTTGTGTGGTGTGGTAGTGTTGTGTGGTGTTGTGTGGTGTGATGTGTTATGTTGTGTGGTGGTGTTGCGTTGTGAGCGGAGCGGCCTCACTGTGTTTCCTTCTCGTGTTCTGTTTTGATTTGTCTTCTTTGTTTTGAAGTGCACGTGACGTTGTGGTGTTCTCTGGTTCTGACGTACACACATACGTCATCGAACATCTCGTAACAATGACGTCACCCACAGTCCTAAATGACGTGTCTTAAGAGTCCATCAAACCCGTCCCTCACAAGCCACACCCTTGTATATACACTTGCTTTTCTTTCCACTCTAAATGGACTGAAATAGTCACATCACTCCATTATTCTACTGTCTATATACGTATACATACACTGACTCACCCGGGAATGTATATGTATAGAATATACTATACATACATGCTATCCCTGTACGTTAATATGCATGTATGAAGGGGGGGGACTGACCCTGTATTGTGTCTATACACTTCGATATACACAGAGGCACCTCAGTAACCTGGGTCGTCTTCATCCATTCGCTCTGTTACCCCCGAGTCTCTCTGTTGCCTCCTGAGATCCCTTTTGCCCAACCACTACCACTCCTCCACTACTACTACTACTACTACTTTGTTTCCTCTCCAACTTACAACATACAATTCAGACGCCTCTTACACCACTCCCTTCGAACGACGCCCAACACACACTCTTATGTGTGTAGCTTCATCGTCCATCACCTTCCATGCTGTGGCAAAATATGATGAAGACGAAGGGTTCTTTCTTCTTGTACATCCTTCTGACCTGCCTCATGGTGGAGAGTCGTGTCTTCCACATGAACCCCCCTTATGATGACCTTAGCTACTTCCAGTAATGACTGTTACTCAGGTCACTGGCTGAACAGGTCACTGCCCTCCCAGGGTCATCGCCCCATCAGGTCACTACCCTCATCACTGCCCCATCAGGTCACTACCCTCTCATTACTAATGATAAATTAATAGATTAATAATTACGATAACTACAATGAAAAATAACTATGATAAAAGCAATTAACGATAATTATGATAAAGATAACCATAATAATTAGATGTTGACACATATTAGCCAAACGTAAACCAAATGTTGACTTTTTTGTGCAAAAGATGTATTTGCTTTATATTAGCATACGACCACGGTCAGTCCATGCCTTTTAGCCTGACGGTACGACCCTTAGCCACGATGGTACGACCCCTAGAGCAAGAAAGGGACGACCTCCCGGCATGATGCCGTGGTCTTTGACCCGACCCATGAGAGTTAGGTCAAAGGTCAGGTCTTCAAACCCACCAGTCGTACACCTGTTGTGCTCAAGGGTCGTCCCGTCGTACTCAAGGGTCGTCCACACGGACGTAAAAACCACCCTTCAAGAGACGATAAGTGATATCACCTAATTGTCTGCAACTAATTAGTAGTTCTGCTAATTAGTGTCGTGCCAATTAGCGCTCCACAAGACGTTTATAGTCCTTCCTTAAGGTACATATTTGGTTCCTGTTTTCTTCCGTGTGTTTTCTGGGTTTGACTGTATGAACAGAGTTCAACTGTGGGTACTGTATTTTCTAATACACTACCGGTGTAGGTTTATACAATACCCGTACTGCATACCATGATACAATACCGGTGTAGGGTAATGCAATACCGGTACTGCATACCATGATACAATACCGGTGAAGGGTAATACAATACCGGTACTGCACACCATGATACAATACCGGTGTAGGTTTATACAATATCGGTATTGCATATGATACAATACCGGTGTAGAGTAATACAATACCAGTACTCCATACCATGATACAATACCGGTGTAGGGTAATACAATACCGGTAATGCATACCATGATGCAATACCGGTGTAGAGTAATACAATACCGGTACTCCATACCATGATACAATACCGGTGTAGGGTAATACAATACCGGTAATGCATACCATGATACAATACCGGTGTAGGTTAATACAATACCGGTACTGCATACCGTGATACAATACTGGTATGAGATAATACAATACCGGTACAGATCCAGTCATGGGCCATTATACATCACCAGTACATCGACAGCAGTTAACCGGTACCTTTACCAGTGCAATAACAAGTACTTTATCCTCAAAATGAATACAACACCCAATACAACACCCGGTACAGGACCCGGTACATCTCATTATCCCACTTGAGTACTGGTAACTAAACACCCACCATCCACAATGGTATTGCAGTACACTACCAGTACAGACCCTCATGTATACAACACCAGTACCAGTACAATACCAGTACCACTACACCCTCAGCGTGGGGTCATCCCGGTACAACATTAACACACATCCCCGTCTCCCTTACCAGTACACCAGCACTAGACACACATATACCCTCTTAGTACAACACCACTTTAATACCAGTACACCAGTTGGGTGCTTACCAGCTCAACACCAGTAACCAGCATAACCCAGTACCAGTTGGTACTGGGAGAGCGCCCCCCCACACAAAGATTACAAACACATTTTAACCACCTCGATCTTACCTGAACCCAGAGCGGCAGACATTAAATGTGAATGGAGCAAAAGAGATAAACCAGCCTCACCTTTGCCTCACGAATATAAGACCTAGGGAGAGAGAGAGAGAGAGAGAGAGAGAGAGAGAGAGAGAGAGAGAGAGAGAGAGAGAGAGAGAGAGAGAGGGAGGGAGGGAGAGAGAGTGAGTAAGAGAGAGAAAAAAAAAGCCGGTGTTCACATTAGCAATCCGGGCACGTCTACGCCCGAGCGTACAGCAGGGCACAGATCATGTTCCCTACTCATCTTGTCCTTGAGCGACAAGAATAAACTGCTGTAGCTCGTCCCTACGCTCATCACGTAATACAGTCGACTACTGTAGTACACAACGTACTGTATCCCCAGGACTGGGGGGGGTTAAATTAGCGGTTATCGTTAAAAATGTGGGTAATGGTACGAGCTCCTTGCGCCACCCTGTAGGACGCTACTACGTCTCCCCCTCCCCTATATCCTTATCCCCCCTGGACCCCCAAGGGCCTGAGGGAGGAGAGGGAGGGGGTTAAACCCTCCCTTCTCAAGGGTGAAGACCCTCGCTCCCGGCTGTTGCTGCCCGGGGGACCAATGATAACCCCGCCTACCACAACGTGGCTTTCCTAGTGGCTCAGCCTCTTCCCCCGTCGCTGGTCTGAGATCGAATCATAACGCGAAAGTGCAGAAGAGGTGTCTTCTCATTGGCGGAGCGCGATTGAGGAGCTCGCAGGTCCCGGGGCGGCGGCGGTGGCGGCGCGCGCAGGGTACTGGCCAGAGCATCAGTGTTACCATAACAGGCAGCAAGTGGCCGCTCTTAACCCACCCTCCAAGCAACCTTTTCATTTATTTTTTTTTTTATTCCCGTAAATAAAACCGATTAATAAATGAGCTACAGTAGGATAACTTACAGGCATGGAGAAGATACACGTCTAATTACAAGTATAGATCCATGTGCTATTGGGGAGGAGGGAAGATAATTAAACGCGCTAATATCGACAGCGAATGCAGGAAATGTGAGGACAAGGTCAGGAGGAGGAGGAGGAGGAGGTGCAGCAGCAGCAGGAGTAGCAACAGTCGCGTAGATCAAGAGGAACGGATCATGCAAGGTGCTGCTGTTGCCATGGTGACGACGCTCTGCTCTCTCTCTCTCTCTCTCTCTCTCTCTCTCTCTCTCTCTCTCTCTCTCTCTCTCTCTCTCCTCAACCCAACCCACCCCCAAGCCCCTTACTAACCCACCATCCAAATGTAGTAGCCACCACGGCCCACCATTCTCTCTCTCTCTCTCTCTCTCTCTCTCTCTCTCTCTCTCTCTCTCTCTCTCTCTCTCTCTCTCTCTCTCAACACCCGTCTTTACCATAAAGGATCTTCCATCATTTTCTGTCCATATTCAACGCTGTCCACCGCTGTCCTGCACGACCCTGCTTCTTTTTATTCCTAGAATTAACTGTCTTTCATTAATTCTTTTATTCTCATACACGAGCGTGAATATATATATATATATATATATATATATATATATATATATATATATATATATATATATATATATATATATATATTTCAAATTGGAGTGTGAACGTTCGCTGTTCTCGAGTGTATAAATGGTGTATTTACCTCATCCTGTGGAGAGAAGCGGCCTCTCGCGCCCCCCCCCCACGCCCTGGCTGAGCCTGGTCATGAGGGACGCCTCCAGTGCATGACCCACACACACACACACACACACACACACACACCATTGCAGTCTCCCTCCCAAGTCGAACTTCATTTGGAATTCGCTCTTCAGCGACGGAGTGGAGGGAGGGAGTCACCCACTAGAAAGCATACAAAGAAGAGCAACAAAAACAAATTCGCTCACAAATAAACCGTATACATTGAAGGAGAGAATAAATATATATTATTAAAGAAAACCCGACAAACTCATGAGAGATGTTGATGAAATTTTTGCAAAATAATTATTCATCTCGACGGTATTATTGAGGAAAATGACCACAAATGATGGTAGGAAGTTCAAATTGATGATACACGACAGACGTAGGCAAAACATTTTTACCCTAGAAATACAAAAAAAAAAAATGACACTGGAATATACTTGCATCGAGATGTTTTCCAGACGAAACTTATCATTCCATTTCTAATCATGACTGAACAAATACATCAGTGATATTAATCATCAGTAAAAGAAATTACCTTTTTTAAAACGTCATTTTTTTTAAACGCTGATGTATTACGTTATCTAACATATCTTTCTTCTTTTTTCTCTCCTGATCTGAAACTCCTTATTACATCACTTGGTTTTCTATATTTCATCAGTGCGGTTTTCAATTCACACTTTCCCATAAAACGTCCGTGTCAGTATACTCTACCCTGCATGCCTCGCTTTATCTACTGCCTTGCCTGCTGACCTGGCTTCTGCTTTGCCATCTCGTCTCCATCTACGGAGGTGGGTGGGGAGACGACTTCTGCTTTACTATCCTGTCTCCATCTATAGTGATGGGTGGGGAGGAGCCTTCTACTTTACTATCCTGTCTCCATCTATGGTAATGGGTGGGGAGGAGCCTTCTGCTTTGCTATCCTGTCTCCATCTATGGTGATGGGTGGGGAGGAGCCTTCTACTTTACTATCCTGTCTCCATCTATAGTGATGGGTGGGGAGGAGCCTTCTGCTTTGCTATCCTGTCTCCATCTATGGTGATGGGTGGGGAGGAGCCTTCTGCTTTACTATCATGTCTCCATCTCTATAGATTAGAAACTTCTAATACCATCACTATCCTCCATCAGATAACCTCGTCACAGACCATCAGGTCTTCTGTTGTCTGTCCTTCCTCATGTACCCCATCCAGACTTCCTCCCTCCCTCTCTCCCTCCACACTCCGTCCCTCTCTCTCTACCCATCTCACCACACCCCCCTCACTCACTCCACAATGCCTCTCTCCTACCACCAACACCGTGTCTCACACTTGACACCACTCAACCCCTCACGACTCATTCTTCGTTGATGAGGGGGCTTCAGCACCCCACCTAAAGTAGGTGTATACCACCCTCACACTGCGACACCTCACGCCTCAGGAGCCAAGGTCGTATTGGCGTCCCCCCAGGGTTCTCTCTTGTCTCCTACACGCTTTTCCCATCTGTCCATCGGTGATTTCCTATCGTCAACAGCTATTCCAAACATTTTCATACACCAGTGTAAATCGCCCTCCATCCTCTCTCTCTCTCTCTCTCTCTCTCTCTCTCTCTCTCTCTCTCTCTCTCTCTCTCTCTCTCTCTCTCTCTCCTACGTCTCGTCACAACCGCCTCCGTACAGTCAGGATGGCACAGCAGCATTTCCCAACTCGGCAGAAACATAACCCAGTTATATTTAAACGTCTCCAGAAAACCTAGTTTCTTCCAATTTCTCTTTCTTGAAACCCCGTCATCCGAGCCATTAGCTAAATCACGTAATATACCCAACCAGCCACTGCCGTCACATGATTACATTGCGCCCGTTGGCAACCCAAGGCTAGTGGGCCGTTGCGATACCTTTTTCTTCCCTTACATCCCTAAGCTTTGGACCTTTTTTTTAGGGGGGGACCATTTCATATCTCTCTCTAAATAGCCACAAAAAATATCTGCCACTTCTCAAAAATGCAGGTTTCTCATAACCCAAAAATTCCTTGGATTATCATATACAAATTTCTTCTCTCGTTAGTGCCTTGATCTCAGTGGCTCTTTTCTATACTTCGTTCAAAGCCTGGCCATGATGTGGCCTTTAACCTATCAATACAAAATACAGTAAAGGCCATGGCGTCAGGGCAGGAGAGGGCGTGGTTAAGGGGGTTTACAGTCGATGGCTTGGATCCAATGGCTCAAAACTGCCTGATTTGTAAGGTCAAATAAGGCGTCGTTAAGTATGGCCACAGAGGAATTAGTGCGTCGGACGAAGAAGGAATGGGAGTGAGTCGTCAGGTCACCGAGAGCATGGTTATTTAGGTCACAGAGGGCGTGGCTAGTATGGCTAAAGGGGCGTGGTTGTGGATAGTATGACCGCGGAGGGCGTGGTGGGTTTTTTTAGGTCAGGTCGTACAGGACGTGGTTAGAAGACAGAAGGACCCACCCCTCTATCATTTTCTTTTTTTTTTTAAACGCAAACGAACGTTTTTAAACGCACCTGGTCCTTGAGAGAGAGGGGGGGGGGGGAGGTGGAGGAAACGTTTGTCTAACTCCACCAATAACAAACCAAACATCTAGTTCATATCAGAATGATTAACCCATGAAATACCGGGGGGGGGGGGGGGGCAATTAAGGGCACTTAACAAGCCCTCGTGGTTACTTGGCAGTTAGTTAATTAACACGATACTAAAGGGCTAACAAGACACTTGGTCTGTGTTATCAGTTGTAATGAGACCAGACACGCACGGCTGGTGTTTGGGGGGGGGGGGGGGGGGGGGGTGCCCCAAGGGAGAGGAGGTGGGGGAGGGGGGGACTACTGGCGTGGTAAGGAGAGGGGGGGTCTCCTAACAGCTCCCTCCCTCCTCCCTCCTCCTCACTCCCTTGTTCCTCTCCTCTTCCCATCCTATCCTCCTCCTCGTCTTCTTCCTTCTGCCCATCCTCCCTCTTCCTCCTCCTCCTCCTCCTCTTCTTCTTCTCCCTCCTGCCCTTCCTCCCTCTTCTTCCTCTTCTTCTCCCTCCTGCCCTCCCTCCCTCTTCCTCCACCTGTCTCAGTTAGAAGATGCCTTTAGCGAGTCTCCATCCCTCCTCCCTCTCTGCTTGCCGGGTCTGTTTTCTCCCTTACGACCTCCCTTCCCTCCCACTACCCACTTGCTTCCCTCTCTACCTCCCTCACTGCTTGTCTCCAACCTCTCCACACTTACCTCTATCTTCACTCACTCCCAGGCTGTGAACGCATGCAGGGTGGGAAGGCAGCCTTACTGTCTCTCCCTACCTCCCTCCCTTCCATTCTCCCTCTCTATCTCTCTCCCTTTCCTAGAGCCCACACACTCTACCTACCTGCCATGGAAAGAGAAGAGGGACTATGACATATAAAAACTCAATATCTCCTCCTTTTTTTTTTTTAATATATTCTTTTCATCAGCACACAAGCCCTGACCTTTGACCTGACCCGCAGGAGTCAGGTCAAAGGCCAGCGGGTACAGCGGGAGTGGTAAGGATCATACGTTACTCCAAGGTGTAGTGAAGATGTGTTTTTTTTTTGGAGGGTGTAGTGATGATGCACTGGTTGGAGGGATATATATATATATATATATATATATATATATATATATATATATATATATATATATATATATATATATAACTTTTTGGACTTCCTTGATATAAAATCGAAAGGAAATCACGTAATAAAGAGTAGAGAGAGAGAGAGAGAGAGAGAGAGAGAGAGAGAGAGAGAGAGAGAGAGAGAGAGGCTGTTTTTTCTATTGATGCCCCCACCCCACACCATCACTCTCCTCTGACGTCATCATCAAAGCTTCTAGTAACATTCCCTTATCATCAACCACCAATCGCTCGTCTCAATCATCAATCATTCATAGACCTACATGACATCATCAATTCCTCAAGCGTCGTCACCTTATTTCTCCACATCACTCGCTCAAGCGTCACTATTCCATATCACTCGCTCAAGCGTGATCAACTCATTCGTTTTGACTCAAGTCAGAAATAATCTTAAACCCCCCGTTTTCTGCAATACTAACTGTAATTACTTATGTAGAAAACGTCCCGTGTAATTAGTATACTTTTAAAAACATAATGAAGATCATAATCTATCAATAGATACCAAATTATCTATCAAAGACATGCATTAAACTATGGATCTACGATACAAACAGAAATAATATAAAAGAAAATCATAATTCAATATATATACAACCCGAACACAGCACGAACTTTAAAAAAAAAAAAAAAATCATCTACGCCTCCTGTGTTATCACATTAGAAAAAAAAAAAAAATATCCACCTTGCATTTAGTGAAGATGAACTCCTATTCTCTCCCCCAATTCCTTTTATTACCCCTATGACAAGTGGCGTCTTTAAAACCTTAGAGAAGATGTGCCAACTCAAAAAAAAAAAATAAATGTATATACATCGTTTAGGGCGCTAATTTGCATATCCTACTAAGGGATAATTGTCACTTCCTTGACTGCGAAGTTGTGCAGTAGTAGCGAAACACCACATGACCCACAACAGCTTGTAGTGGGTGTCGCCGTGAAATTTGTAAGTGCTGGCTATCATGGCCAGAAGCACCAGTGTTTATGTTAAGATATTTATTTACACACACACACACACACACACCCACACACACACGGTTAGCGTTGCTGACCACGACGCATGCACGGGCCATCCGGCATCGAGGTTACAGGTTCGAATCCCGGTTGCGGCATTCGGTCCACAGTTGTATTTCATACGAAAAGCTACTTATATATATATATATATATATATATATATATATATATATATATATATATATATATATATATATATCGTTCTACCTCTATCTATCTATCTATCTATATGGGGTTGGATCACGAACATAGAAACGTATATTGTACCTTCTGTTGGGGTACCCAACCCTGGCCCCGCAGGTTGAGACAGCTTAAAAGTCAACTGCCGTTCCTTTAGGGGTGAGTTTCCAACCGTGCAACCCTAATGGCGTTATCAATCTCTCCAGAATAGATAAATACAAACAACCATTTTGGTTCTCCATTGTCAAGGGACATAAATAGATCCTAACATGAATTTCGATAGAGATATCTTCGTTTTTCTCCCACTGCTTCACCAAAGGAGGAGAGAGATGGTGGGCCAGGTTCGTACCGTCGGGGTAAAGGATCGTACCGTCGTGCGCAACGGTCGTACCGTCGTGCTAAAGGATCGTACCGTCGTACGCAACGGTCGTACCGTCGTGCAAAAGGATCGTACCGTCGTCATGCTAAAAAGGGTCGTACCGTCGAGCGCAACGGCCGTACCGTCGTGCAAAAGGATCGTACCGTCGTACTAAAGGAACGTACCGTCGTCATACTAAAAAAGGATCGTACCGTCGTGCTCATCGAAAGATCGTACCATCAAGCCGCCACTCTTCAGTCCAGATACAATGTTTATAGCTATAAACACTGTTTTATAATATTCTGTCTATCCATCTGTGTGTGTGTGTGTGTGTGTGTGTGCCATGCACTGATGGGTTTCCTCAGCGCAAAACTCAGTGACTGGCAGTACACACACACACACACACACACACACACACACACAAGACCCACCAAATTTCAAGTGTTAAACAACACCACGGTGCCATTTGCGCGCATGCAACAATGACAGAACGGTCTTCCCTTATTAAACCCGAGCAATTTAAACTCAGCTGGTTAACGAGAGCTGGACACACACAGCTACTGAAGGCGAGAACCTCAAACTTGGACTCTTAGTTAACACGCAAAGGAGGCAGAGAACATTGCGTCAGACGACTTGAGTCTGGCTCTCCACATCTCCAAAAAAATCAAGTCCCCCGTTGCCACGTCTATTTCTTTCGCTACACCGCTAAACTTTGGAGTGGGAACCCCTTTGGTTACCTCGTGTCTCTCCTAAAAAAATCTACAACTTGCCTATTTTATAAAGAGAGATCGTTGCTGTGTCTTTATTTCTTTCCCTACACCGCTAAACTTTTGCAACTCTTTAGACTCTTCACACATTCAATTATCATCATCATTCTATCATCATCATTCTATCATCATCATCATTCTATCATCATCATCATCATCTCCAACCCTTCTTATATTCCATCTAAGGGCTGGCCTTCATGACAACTCAAAGACCGGGATTCGAACCCTCAACAGAGAGACCCCCCCAAAAAAATACTTCCCTCTAATTCCAAGTTAGAGTCGTTAACTCAGGTCGTTTTAGGTCGTTCCACACCCTGACGAACCACTTGATAGCAGTCATCCCACGTAAACTGTACACTGCTCTGGTAACGTCACTTATTCAACAAAATCTATATTTCAATTCAATTTATTTTTTCTTCCCCTTTTACTGTACACTGCTCTGGTAACGTCCCTTGCTCAACCAAAATCTATATTTCAATTCAATTTAATATTTTCTTCCCCTTTTACTAAACAAAGCCACAAAGATTGGTCTCCGTTCGTGCATGTAGTCACATGACGAGCGTCTCTTGACATGAGATGGTTGTCAGATGTCTTCTTGCGGTTTCCAAGATTGGATCAATCTCCAGTGGCCAGCGTTCAAATCTCTTGGCTACCTCTTGCAGCTGTGAGTGAACCCCAAGGAGCGAGTTTGATTGAAGCACCGCTGGAAGCAGACGGTAACCAGCTGTTGTGTGCTCTCAACCGACCGTCGGAACCCCGAAAGAGATATCGCTACCAGATACGAACACAGAAAACGGAGGGACGGATCAACATGTAAAATGAAATTTACGATGACTATATTCACGTCGCCATGTCTTACCCCACGTAAACTGCCGTTCGATCAAATGGTTGTGGTGTTATTGAGTTGAATAACCATTAATGAATGAAATGATAGTGGAGTTATATATATATATATATATATATATATATATATATATATATATATATATATATATATACATGTGTATATATATATATATATATATATATATATATATATATATATATATATATATATATACATATATACATGTGTATATATATATATATATATATATATATATATATATACAAACACGAGTTAAAGAACTCACAAACTACATGGAGAACATAAGAGACTTTGTGATAATATTAAACCTTGTTTCTATTCGGTCGAGCAACTGAAGATCAGTCAAAAATTGCTTTTCAAATACCGGATACAGACAGACAGACAGACAGACAAAGCTAGACTGAACAAAATGGTTCACTACAAATCCATTTCCGATAACATTCGTCAATTGGAATACCTCAGACACACCATCACTTTGGAAGAAGCCAAAGAAGATAGATATGTCAACACACATTAAGTAAGAACATGTCCTAACTTCAAATGAAAAAAATATATCAATTATCAAATTTACCAAAACACAGTTTACAGTCTTATGTGTACACTTTGGTCTAGAGACACAAACAATTAAATGATTATTTAGAAACTTACGCGTTCCACTAACCTGTTTCGATCAGTATACTCATTTACTGAATAAATTTTCTAAGTAAACGTACGTCGAACATATTTCCCCAAGGAGAGATTCGAACCTGCGTCCTCTAGTTCAACAGACCTGAGTCCCAACCACTAAGCCACGAGAGCACAAATTACCAGACCATACATGCTTCATGTCGCCCTTATGGTCAACGCATTTTCTGGGTCAAACGATGCATAGCCTTAACGACGCTAAGTATCCTGACATTGTTAACTACACCTATGGCCGCGGAGCTAACGAGCTCAACCAGCAGTTGGTGGGAAGAGGATACTGACTAAATATAATATCCTTAAATGGAATATGTCAAATATGTGCCTTCATAGCTCAGTGGCTAGAGCGCTGGTCTAGTAAACCAGAGGCCGGGAGTTCGATCCTCCCTGAAGGCAGTGAAATGTCATCTTTTCTACATATAGAACACGAACTCAAGTGACTGAAACACACACACACACACACACATATATATATATATATATATATATACATATTCCTATGAGTCCACGGGGAAAAATGAAACACGAAAAGTTTCCAAGTGCACTTTCGTGTAATAATCACATCATTAGGGGAGACACAAGAGAGAAAAATAACAGTCAGTTGATATATATCGAAGAGACGTGGCTAGGACGCCATTTGGTAAACATGTGATTGCCCATATATATATACAATCATATCAAACTCACCTAAATCAGTATAATATCAACCCAAATTTACCCAGGGTTAACCTAGATCTCTACACGATAAAGTTGATTAACAATTAACTCACATGTGCTTCCATGGTTCACCGAGCTGTTCCCGGCAGTAGGATGCAAAGGATGAAACTATCCTGTACGAGATGACCTGTTAAGGAAACTCAAGGTTAATGAGTGTACCATGAAATGACACTATCAATTAATGAGAGTGAAGAGTCTATTAAAGCGGTTGAGAGCACGATTTAAAAAAAAAGGCTATCAACAAACCAACTTTTGAAGTTACTGTGAACTTAATAAATACAAAAATAAAGATAAAGACATGGCCTTATTCACTGAAGTATACAATTCAACACATATCTAACTACATCTTGTTTACGATACGCTTGTTTGAATATACTATTTTCCTTGTTAGTATAACACAAAAAAATCATTTGCCCCATCACGAACGAGGCGTTTAATCTGTTCTCTAAGTTGTACAGGTATTCAAAAACACCTACAAAGTCCTACAGCTCCAAATGTCGACTCAAATTATTCATAGTTGAAAAAAAACAAAAAAAAAGGGTAGTACAGAACTCTAATACTCACAGAAAACGGTGTTCTTAGGCAACACAAGTCCATATATATGGCTCAGGGTCATTCCAATCCTCCGTCTTTGGCTTAAGACTTGAAGGATAACGATTTTCGAAGCAGCTCCCTGGACGTGGCAGATGATGTGGTGTGGCGAATCAAAAGGCCCCACTCACCCAGTCTCCTGACCCTCCTACCAGCGCACGAAAACAGCCACGAAAAACACACGAATGGGAGGAGATCATTAAACACAAGGGGGGGACTGTCCTCCACTACCGAGAAGTGAGTGACTTGAGTCACGACTGCGAACGGAGTAGAGTTGACCTAAGTCATGTCGCTCAGTCAACAGCACCGAACTGAACCTACGATGAGAAAACGAAACTGATTCGAAAATCTTGCGATTCGTTTCATAATCTTCAATAAACAAAAAACTACCAAACCATTGTACGTTTTTACCGTAAAATTAATAAAAATCTAATCATAATCCATACATGACTAAGATAATAATTAATACACGTTTAGACACTACGGAACATACAGTTGTAGAAGTACAACACTTGATTCTAAATTGCCACGATTATAATACTCAAAACCGAAGCAACACTTTGACATCTGGAGACAATAAATGGTACGAGAAACGACACGAGAAGTACAGACAAAAGTATATAAGACTTGATTTAAACCCAAACGCATTAATAGAATAAAGATCATTCTTGAGTACCGTGTGTGTGTGTGTATACACACAAACACCACTCGAGGTTCCAAATCTGTCTCGGTCGAAGATAAAAGCTTCACACGTTTCGAACTGGCCAGTGAAACACTAGCTCGTTACTAAGAGCAGCAACAGCAGTTGTTTGCTTCACCATCGTTCACAACGCTGACTTGAACGAAGTACTTTCACTCATTCTTCGTCCACACAATTTCTTCACAAATCGTCCCAAAACATTTCCCCAAGTTGAACTCATATCGAGTTATTAACATATGATTACCAACGTCCTCGCCACGCTTGATACACCCAACACTTTGATACCTAACTGCCCAATCACCTTCCATTAATACTCGTCTTTTACATCATTCTAAACTCTCAATCAAGAGACAATCTATTTTCGAACCGTTGGATTGAGACATCTACTCTCCTTTGGCCAGCACTTCTCACACACACACACACACACACACACACCACAGCAAAATGTATACGATAAACCAAGTTACTCACGTAAATAAATATCATTAAACATCTTTCAAATTCTTCATTGCCGATCCACTCCGAATCAAAACGCTTCGACTACACTGTATTGAACCCAATTGCGTCCCCGTGACCTTAGGGTTACAGTATGCAAAGCCTCGGTATTTACGAAAAGATTTCTTTCTTTTTTTCCAGCTCACTGAGACCAAGCGAGGGGCATCAAGATAGCTATAATCCACACAGAGAACATGTACATAGAACAACCTTTAAAGACAGCGTTGAAAGTGTTCAGCGAGATATACCCGCTGAACACGTTGGTCGTGAACGCGAAAACAAAGAGAGAGAGAGACAGATAAACCTTATCGCTCGATAAATCCCTGATTCCCCAATAGAGAATAACCAGTTCTATTTATATAGAGATATTCACGAATGGATTAATCTATCCTTTAATCCCAATGGACTTCGGTGAAGGCTATTTCACGCGCTCTCGCCAAGGAAAATGGGACGTAAACAGGGTATTCATTCTTTCCCATCCTTACGAGCCACAGCGGGTGAAGGTTTCCCCTGGGCGTGACAGATGAGGATCGCGCAGGGCGTCGCACCTCACGCCCAACTAGGAGGTATAAATTACCCCCGTGAGCCTATCTCTGTATACATAATGAAGGGCTTTAGGCCTAGAGAGGTCAAATGGAAGCCAAAATGCTCGCAGGAGTGGTAGATGGGGAGGAGTAAGAGAGACAAAGGGAAGGAGGTTTGTGGACAGGGGGGGAAAAGGCGTTGACCCTGAGTGACAGGGAGACTGTCACCTACTTTTCCCGCCCCTCCTGAAGGTGCAGATAACGGAGGGCGTGGCTGTACTCTTATCATCCCTGACCCACACACCATCAGACACCTGAGGAACCATTACTAGACCTTAGAACAATCGTTAAGTCGTGCTACCAATTCATCACTGGTGTCATTAATACTCTTCCAAAATGACCTCTGATCTGACGACCTGACCCTTCCCAAAAAGGGTCAGGTCATTACCTCTGACCTGACGACCTGACCCTTCCCAAAAAGGGTCAGGTCATTACCTCTGACCTGACGACCTGACATTCTAAAAGAGGGTCAGGTCATCACCTCTGACCTGACGACCTGACCTTTCCCAAAAAGGGTCAGGTCATCACCTCTGACCTGACGACCTGACCTTCCAAGAAGGGTCAGGTCATCACCTCTGACCTGACCTTTCAAAAAAAAAGGGGTCAGGTCATCACCTCCTGACCAGACGACTTAACAAAAGAGTCAGGTCATCACCTCTGACCTGACGACCTGACCCCTCAAACAGGGTCAGGTCAAAGGCCAAGCCCATCAATACCAGAGAATCGCACGACCATTTTCTTTTCCAGGTAAACAAAACCATTCAACAAAAAACGGATCATCCACCATCCCTCCCATTCTCCCTCCATCCCTCCCATTCTCCCTCCATCCCTCTCCCAACCATCTATTCATCCCCTCCCCCTTCTCTCCCTTGCTACAACCCTCCCCCTTTCCCCCCCACTTCCCCTTAGCCATTGGCTGGACAGTGCAAATAGAATTTCTCCCACCGTCCTGATCCACCAGCACCCTCCATTGTCCGCCACGGTTTAATTACACATCACGCTAACAATTTACTGGTCACACCCGCCTCCCGTTGCCACCTATTGTAAATAGACCCATCCTATTTTTTTTTTTTTCTTCACCATCTCTTAATTAATCAATTACCTCTACCCTGCTAATGTGGCAAAGAGATATATCATAGGTAAAGTGATAATTGCTATATTTTGTATCTATATATCAGAGGCATGTTAGAGTGATGTATATTTATATATATATATATATTTTTTTTCTTTCGGTAGGAAATTATAACGTCCTAGGGGTCATCATACATCTGGCGGCGACCCAACAGTAGCGATGACGTCACGGAGCGTCTGGAAGGGAAGGGGGGAGGGGGGGGGAGGGCAGGGGAAGGAGGGATGGGGGGGGAGGGGCAGAGTCGTTATTTTCAAACCACCGACCTCGTTTGGAGGCCAATATTCTCTCTCTCTCTCTCTCTCTCTCTCTCTCTCTCTCTCTCTCTCTCTCTCTCTCTCTCTCTCTCTCTCTATCTATCTATCTATCTATCTAACTATCTATCTATCTATCTATCTATCAATGTATCTATCTAACTATCTATCTATCTCTTTATCTATCTCTCTGTAAAATCTAATCTTCTTTTAATCTCCATTATCATCATGATATCCTTCTTCATTCAAGGCGTTGATCAGACTGGATTAATCTTAATCCAGAGCCACCGACGGACTGGTGGTGGTGGTGAGGGGGAAGGGATTAACTCTTACCAATATACAAAGACACGTAAGATTTTTTTCCTTAACCTAACCTAACCTAACCTAACCTAACCTAACCTAACCTAACCTAACCTAGCCTAACCTAACCTAGCCCGGCCAAGCCAATGAGACGTGTAGCGAGCCAACCTATACTGTAATCTTTCTCTCCATCGGTGTTTACACAATTGACGCTGATCACTTGTTGTGTTGGCACAGAGAGAGAGAGAGAGAGAGAGACCCGTCTTGACCAGGATGCAGAACATTCGCCAGGGAATATCTAATGATCCTGACTAATTATGGTTATATAAATATATATATATATATATATATATATATATATATATATATATATATATATATATATATATATATATATATACTGTACAAAACTATACCTTCCTCTTTATTCTGCGCTCCTTCCTTGTCCTTCTCCTTAATTAGACTCTGAGACCAGAATTATAATCCTAATACATCACTTTATCAAACCTTAATTTCAGAAGTTCCTCAATGTCTTTTTTCTCCTTTTATAAGCCTCAGAACCCAGATCTCGAAGACACTGTTAAAGCCTTATCCTTGATGATTTCTTTTTATATATTTTTTTCTTTTTCAGTGTCCTTTTCTTTCATGTGTCCCCGAACTTAGATTCCCTCCTCCCACTGAGGTTATCCAGGTTCACGCAAAGGTCTTCAGAAGCCAGATAACACAGAGATGTCGACGAGGTCAACTTACCCTCTGTGTTTCAGTCACAGAAAGAAAAAAAAAATGAGGAAAGTTTAATCTTGCCTTCTTTGACGGACCCGCAAACAGCTAACTTAATTTTTCTTATTCTTCTTTATTCTATTTGAGTTTGTGTGTCTCGAAGCGATGTGGACGATGATATATCGACCCACCCCCGAGAGTGTGGAGACATTATATGCTAATGAAGACCTTCCACTTGACTTACTAGATACTGCAACAGAAGGGAGGATAAAAAAAAAATATACATATATACACACACACCAGACGCAGCGATCCCCTTTCTCTCTCTCTCTCTCTCTCTCTCTCTCTCTCTCTCTCTCTCTCTCTCTCTCTCTCTGAACACTGGCCCGCACTGAGGAACCACCTCCATTTGTCCAGGTTGGTCAGTGGTGCAGAACTGCATATGTTTCCGTCACGGTAAGTCAAGCTGGTCCTGGAGGACTGGGGAAAGGTTGAGGAGGAGGAGAGAGGAGGAGGAGAGAGGAGAGAGTTGTTGCGCTTGCGCTGAAAGAGGCGCGTCGGCTAGAATCACTAGCGAGGTGAAGGGTCGTTTCACTGCAAACAACCTTTTTGTTCTGCTTACCCAACCCTGAAGTAAACTCTCGCTCTCGGGGGAGGGATGTCAAGCGGGTTTTCTACGTAATACATAAAGGTAAATGAACACGACTGTGCATACGAGACATGGGTGACCTTTTACTGGTGTGTGTGTGTGTGTGTGTGTGTGTGTGTGTGTGAACGATGCTGACCTTGCCAATTCATTTAGCTAGTCTACCCTCCTGGAAAGTGGTAAAAGGCGTGACCAAACAACGCATGAAAATACGAAGATTTATTTACGGTATTAGGGAAAATTCCTGAGAACTGTTGATTGGTGAAGAGCATGTGGAATGACGCGCTGTCTATATACTTTAATACCATTGCACCTACGTGGGCGGGAGTGTTGTAGTCATCCTAACCCTACAAGTACGGTAACTGATCCTTAACCCAGATTGCTAAATAAGATCCAAACACAATCTACTCCTGAGAGATAGATTCGCGACCGTCTAAAGTGTGGACGGAAAACCTTCTCAAAACAACATCAAACTTCACTGCAAAGAGACTTGTGATCCGATTTTGGATCCTTTAGGCCGTGTGTCCATCTCAACAGCTTACGACAGTGTGACCACAAGGAGATAAGACAGTTTCTTTTTCTTCTCGATCCTTCACGGATACTGTAATAGCAGTCGTTGCACCCCGGTGAGGATTCGAACAGCATCTACCCGACAGGGACCCGGCTAGCTTACATCTCCAAACTGAAGTTCCTTTCGAAACAGACGAGTCACAGATGGTGTGAGGAAGGACTGTATTGAATAAGGACCAGCTATATTTTCGCTCCTTCGCTTTTCGCAAAGGGTAGGAGTAGATATACGTAAGCAAGGGAATATATATATATATATATATATATATATATATATATATATATATATATATACAGCATCAAATTACCTGTTACTTTAATGGTGAACTGAAATCTGTGGATGATGCAGTGGATCGTTACAATCTCGAGATATTCTGGAAGACCATGTGAATCCTATGGATTTAAAAAAACCTCCCATTTTTTTCCCCCATTGTAGGCAAAGACAAGCATCATGTATTTAGCTCTACGGCTCCTTTTTTTAGACGATGCCAAGGAAGTCTGTCCATGTCGCAAAAAAAAAAAATATGAACGTAGGATTTCTGATCAGGATCTTGTACTCAAGTTGGGGGAAGGGGAAGGATCCGGCGATTCCTACAAGCTCTGAGATGAAGGTCGTCCACCTCCTCCTCCTCCTCCTCCTCCTCCTGTCGCAGACGTCCGACGTTACCCTAGGAAGGACCTCAATTACGAGGATACGATCCCTGACAACAACAACAACAGTTACGAACGCAACCTTACGACAGTACACGACCCTCTTGGGGCATCCTTACGACAGTATAGGACCCTCTTGGGGCATCCTTACGACAGTATAGGACCCTCTTGGGGCATCCTTACGACAGTATAGGACCCTCTTGGGGCATCCTTACGACAGTACACGACCCTCTTGGAGCATCCTTACGACAGTATAGGACCCTCTTGGGGCATCCTTACGACAGTATAGGACCCTCTTGGGGCATGATGCGACACCCCCCCATTCCTACGTTTGCGACACGTCCCGAGCCTCGCTTATCATATACCGAAGGAAAGGAGGGGAAGAAAAGGGGTCTGTCTTGTACCGTCGTGGTTAAGAGAATGAATAAAAGGGTTCCTCAAGGGGGACGCCGCTCGGAGGTGCGGGGCCCTGGGCCGTATTCAGCCCACGGAGGACCCACACGTCTGGTCATCATCTTCAGAGACGACCGGATTCCTTTACATCATGACCCAGTGACCACCCACACCACAAGGTCGGTCACTGGTGCCCTCCCGAGAAGAAGCAAAATCTCTCAACAGGTGATTCATTCCTGGCAGCTCGACCCTAACACGAAGGTCTGTCACCTCCCAAATCCTCAGACAGCCATTGGTGGCATCATACACACACACACACACACACACACACACACACACACACACACACACACACACAAACTACCTTCCTCTCGCCTCTCACTTTACCTCTGGTCTTAAAGATGGTATCTGGATGGGATCATCCCTTTAGTATATGATATCAAAAAAATTTGGTGGTAATGATCTTTATGTAGCCTCTTGTGGTTTACTACTGCAACTACAGGTCTTGGATGAGGTGGTTGAGGAGGAGGAAGAAGAGGAGAAGGAATCCAACTCACACAAATGTGTGCAAAGCTTCTTTTATTTATGCTTTTTATCACTTGAAGGCGACAGGTCGACGCGAGGCAAGGACATTTGGCGAATCTGACAACTAATAACAGCTTTCACTCCCTGTCAGACGTGGACACATCACAACCTACAACTTGGATAACAACACCATCCTTCTCTCTCTCTCTCTCTCTCTCTCTCTCTCTCTCTCTCTCTCTCTCTCTCTCTCTCCCCCGTCATTTCATCTATTACCAAGTTACAGAATTCTCATACCGTTCGTAGCCTAAAGTGCCTTCACTGGGAAGGTCAGGAAAAAAGGCATTTTGCTTCTAATCTATTCCCATTGAGGCTTATTTTACGAAGGATGGGGAAGGGGCTTTGAGAACATATGCGATGGGGAAGGGGCTTTGAGAACATATGCGATGGGGAAGGGGCTTTGAGGACATATGCGATGGGGAAGGGGCTTTGAGGACATATGCGATGGGAAGGGGCTTTGAGGACATATGCGATGGGGAAGGGGCTTTGAGGACATATGCGATGGGGAAGGGGCTTTGAGGACATATGCGATGGGGAAGGTGCTTTGAGGACATATGCGATGGGGAAGGGGCTTTGAGCACATATGCGATGGGGAAGGGGCTTTGAGAACATATGCGACGGGGAAGGGGCTTTGAAGAACATATGCGATGGGGAAGGGGCTTTGAGAACATATGCGATGGGGAAGGGGCTTTGAGAACACATTCTTCCCTTTCCACTCGTGTCAAGAGATGGGAAGGAATGATTCTTCCATGACACATGCAAAACAACACCATTTAGTCATGTAACTCGCTCATGAGCGTGAGTGATCGATAAAGAAAGAAAGAAAAAACCACAACCATACGCGATGGTATGCTAGATCAAGAAGGAAGCGTATGCAAATCAGCTCTGCTCTGCATAAGATGAAGATATTACGTACAGTCGCTCTCAGATACGCCGAGCTATAGAGGAGAGACGCGGGCGCGTCCAGCTCTTCACTGGAGATTCAGAAGACATAATGATTATACATCCAGCACCATCGCATCCATCGGGGTTCCAGCTGTCTTCGCAAGGCAGTGAGTCTTCAGTCTTTCTCTCACTCTACAGTTGATCAGAATGCTGAGCTGTATCACCGCGATACTACATAACTATCACAGTCATTCGTGATACATCTTTTTTCCCTCGTTCTTGCTCTATGAACGAACAAACCTCACACGAAAACCATCGGCTTTGATTCCTTCTAGACTCGAAAATATAATTCCTTCACTGTATTCTCTCTATCTGTCTGTCCCCCTGGTGAGGAAACACAGTAATTATTCCCCAGTACACTAAATCGTCAACTTTCTTTTTGATAATACAGTCCTTTAGAATCCCCCCTTTACGGACGTCCTCATAATACCGTTTTCTCTGTCGCACATGAACTCTGTTTCCGACCGATTCGAAAGTACTGTCTCGAGCAGAAGGGTTTGTTTCATATGCTTTCTTCTTGTAATTCTATTGGAAAACAGAGAATCGAAGTTCGAGGAGAGGATGATATGGTTCACGTTTAAGACAATTTGACAAGTGCCTTGAAAGGTTATACCGTAAAATGTGGTGGAATTAAGGTTTCTAAAGCGGTTCTTGAATCAGTTTCAGATGCTTCGAAACAAGTAGACGTGGAAATTGCGTTCGAGAGAAATATAAAGATACGAGATCTAGTATATAGTCACTTAGCAACCTACCTTAACGTGAGTAAAATCCATGATAGTCGAACTGCTGTTCTATATAGATAATAAACCGTATAATTGTATTTCTTATTATTTCTGTACAATGAAGCGTAGAGAAATGCTTTCCACTGAAGGGCAATGAAAAGCTATATACACAGAGGAACTAGAATGCTCAATTCAAGAGGAAAATTATTTGAGATTTGTCCCAAATACGCAACTGTAGATACGCAACTGGATACGCAATACGCAACTGTAGATACGCAACTATAGATACGCAACTGTAGATACGCAATTGTAGATACGCAACTGTAGATACGCAACTGTAGATAGGCAATTGCAGACACACAACTGTAGATACGCAACTGTAGATACGCAACTGTAGATACGCAACTGTAGAGAGTGATGTGTGTGTGTGTGTGTGTGTGTGTGTGTGTGTGTGTGTACTATAAATGGATTCCCTACAGACTACCGTATACATTCATCAGTGAACAGTTTTCACGGACGGGGGTGCGGTCATGTGTCGAACCTGCTTCTTTTCACAGGGTAATAATGGCGCCCCCCCAAAAAAGAAGAAATAAATAAATACCCCGTTTAAATCAACCAATAACGAGACATAGCTTTCCAGCAGCTGTCAATTAAACGTTGTTCAAGCCTCGTGCGTACCCCCTCAACACGGGCGAAAAATAACATACATACTTGCTCCCCTATTCTTCGAAGCTCCATTTAACTGCACCGAACGTCCCGCGTTCGAACCACTACTTCGCCCAGTGAAAAGGGACCATTTAAACAGAGCGGTGGACAATAAAAAAAAGATATTGAATAAAGAAGTCACAGTGTATTTAGCATGACAATTGCCACCCGACATTATTAAAAAGCGTCCAGCGAGTGAGTGAGTGAGGGAGGAAGTTTATATTTGGTGCTTCGGTCAGTCTATCCGAAACGAACAACCCCTGTCTCGCTAAGACCGACACCCCGAAGCGACCCGTTCACAGATTCGAAGCAAAAAAGATGTTTATTTTTACACACAAGATGCCATCTTCTCTTTACCATAAACTATGACGTGTGTTGATAATAAATTCATTATCCGCTGATATGACCTTTTTTTTTTTCTTCGTTTGTGCAAGAGTCTCCAACTATGGTTGATATTCATCGTACGCAGTTCATAAAAAAAACGGGTGACCATAATTGAGGCTTACAGAGAGGGGAATATAACAACCCATTGTCACATTTCCAGGTCTGGAACCATCCAGGTCTGGAACCATCCAGGTCTGGAACCATCCAGGCCTGGAGCCGTGGCACAATCTCAGACCTAAAACGAGAAACACGAGTATTTTGTACGAAGAGCTGAGAGAAATATAAGGGAATGGAACTGGCTATAGAAAATGCCTTAGACATCCCTTCAAAAAAAAAAATATCGAATTATAGAAAATGGTTGGCGGGTGTGTTAGATCGACACGCTGAGTAATACCAACAACACATGGCTTCATGGCTACAAGGGAAGGTCGTCCTTATGTCTCGTATTACTGAGAACCTCATGCCCACATCCTTGGCTGGAGGTGGACCTCGACACAACGCCTTGCCGCTGGTGACAATATGAGACGTCATTGTACCGCAGAGGAATGAGGAATGACAACCCTAACTCTCTCTCTCTCTCTCTCTCTCTCTCTCTCTCTCTCTCTCTCTCTCTCTCTCTCTCACGCGCGCGCGCACACACTTGCTGTCGAAGTGGTGGTGGTGGTGGTGTGTGTGTGTGTGTGTGTGTGTGGGTGTGTGGGAGGGGCGGGGGGGAGGTGGAAGGTTTAAAAGGCTACTTAACGACATACAGTGGTCCGGGAAACGGGGTCTCATTAGTGTACAACTACCACCCCGTTTTCTACACACACAAAAAAACACCTTAATCTCACGTTTTCTTATGACTAGTTAACTAGTTACTATCATGACTTACCAGTCCTGTAATTCTTGTAATGGTGAGCAGTTCATCCCTGGTCGTATGACTGACTCAGTCCAAATACACCGTTATCTACTTATCTATTTACATATTCATGAACACACACACACACACACACACACACACACACACACATATCATTCTACAACACCAACACTGAAAAAAGAGGGAAAAAAAAATTTTACTCGATGGAATGCGTGGTGTTTGAACTGGAAGACATTTGCATATATCCACAATAAAGGAAACATCACTAGGGGGGAGAGGAGGGGAGGGGGAACTGAGGGGACCCCCGTCCGTACATGGACAATTACCTGACCAGATGGGGGGAGGGGGGTCACACACACACACACACACACACACACACACACACACACACACACGAGCAACCTTTACCCAGGTGGGTTTAACAGCCCAAAGGCGTTCCACAAGGCCTACTCTTTGGGGCCGCTACTGTTTCTAATTCATGCTAATGATGCGTCCAAAAAAAAAAGGTGGGGGAGGCCTTGAATATGTTCGTGGATGAGGCTACATTTATATGAGAGAAATGGGAAGTTGAGAAGCGTTAAGGGTTCCAAGAGCGTACACAGAGAGAGAGAGAGAGAGAGAGAGAGAGAGAGAGAGAGAGAGAGAGAGAGAGAGAGAGAGAGAGAGAGAGAGGTTCGCAGTAGCTACAAGAAGGTTTTGATATCAGAAAATGAACATATCATGAGACGCAAATTGAAGAGGATTTCATCTCAAAATTTTGACTCCCTAGATGAGACAGACTCCACTCCGCTTGAGAAGATGATGCAACGAAGACTGTACCCGAAGCAGGAGGGAGGGAGGGAGGGAGATGAACTAAAGACGAAGCGATGGTGAGTCTCCAACGAATTGTCTTCTCTTTTGGTCGAGGCTTCTGCAGCCAGGAGGATGGACAAGCTATATATAAGTCTTTAGGGTTCTGAGAAGTCCATTTGACACCGTCGCTCGAGAGGAGGACTTCGAAGGAAGAAGAAGAAGAAGAAGAAGAAGAAGAAGAAGGAAGGAAGGGAAGAAGAAGAAGAAGAAGAAGAAGAAGAAGAAGAAGAAGAAGAAGAAGAAGAAGAAGGAAGGGAAGAAGAAGAAGAAGAAGAAGAAGAAGAAGAAGAAGAAGAAGAAGAAGAAGGAAGAAGGAAGAAGAAGAAGAAGAAGAAGAAGAAGAAGAAGAAGAAGAAGAAGAAATCGACCAACTTACAGGCTATACGAAGATATATAATACAGCAAGAGAGAGAGACAGACAGACAGACACACGAAGAAGAATTTGACTCTCACTACCCTCCCTCTCCCCACATCTCCCTACGACCTTATCCTCTCCCTCTCTCCCTCTCTCCCTTGAATCAGGTACATCTGGGTAAATAAAAAAAGGAAGAATTCCCTCCCACTAAAGTAGTATTAAAGAGATAGATGGTGAGCATTCTGACACGTATATAAATGTCCCACGCCATTTTTTTTCATATCATTACCCAAGCACATATGCCTTGCCTGGGATGCCTCCGTGATGGATGGATGCCTTTCCCAAATAGGGAACGGAAAAGGCCAACTTTCCTCCAAGAGGTGGGAATAAACCACAGTGGCTTTTGGGACTGTCCCTAAAGGCGGTGGGATGGTCCCTACAACACGTAGAGGTTTTGGGATCCCTAAAGGCAGGGGGTTTCTAAGGCTCTCATGGACTGGGACATGTATCCCAATAGGAGGAAACCACACACACACACACACACACACACACACACAAACAAACAAGAGAGAGAGAGAGAGAGAGAGAGAGAGAGAGAGAGAGAGAGAGAGAGAGAGAGAGTGAGAGAGAGAGAGAGAAGACACAGCGATGTGCAATATATGCAAATTAAACGACGCCATTAGCAAAGAGGTGAATGACAATTAAGCTCAATTGTCCCCTTAGCTTCTCCATTATCCCCTTTAGCTTCATCCGTCAACTTGGTTAAGTACTTTGGCTGCCTTTTATGTTGGCCATTTTCCCCCAGCGAGGCCACGTCTGCCACACGAGACTATAAATGAAATGTCAGGGAGGAAGACAGCGTGTCCACCAGTGGTTGGGATCCATCGGTGTAAGATACGTTTGAGATGGTACTGAAACCTATGTGGGTTCCTTTTATTAAAGGGGTTGATTATTGAAACCTATGTGGGTTCCTTTTATTAAAGGAGTTGATTATTGAAACCTATGTGGGTTCCTTTTATTAAAGGAGTTGATTATTGAAACCTATGTGGGTTCCTTTTATTAAAGGGGTTGATTGTATTTTGTTTTATGAAGGAGGGAGGTTTATATTGTTGTTTGATTCAAAGGGGTTTATTGTTTTTTTTATTATTATTAAGGGGGTTTATATTGTTGTTTGATTAAAGGGGATTATTGTTTTATTATTATTTAGGGGGTTTATATTGTTGTTTGATTTAAGGGGTTTATTGTTTTAATTGTTATTAAGGGGTTTATATTGTTGTTTGATTAAAGGGGATTATTGTTTTAATTATTATTAAGGGGGTTTACATTGTTGTTTGATTAAAGGGGTTTATTGTTTTAATTATTATTAAGGGGTTTATATTGTTGTTTGATTTAAGGGGTTTATTGTTTTAATTGTTATTAAGGGGGTTTATATTGTTGTTTCATTAAAGGGGTTTATTGTTTTTTTATTATCAAGGGGGTTTATATTGTTGTTTCATTAAAGGGGTTTATTGTTTTAATTATTATTAAAGGGAGTTTATATTGTTGTTTCATTAAAGAGGTTTATTGTTTTTTATTAAAGGGGTTTATTGTTTTTATTATTATTAAGGGGGTTTATATTGTTGTTTGATTAAAGGGGTTTATTGTTTTAATTATTATTAAGAGGGTTTATATTGTTGTTTGATTAAAGGGAGTTTATTGTTTTTCATTAAAGGGGTTTATTGTTTTCTTTATTACAGCGGTTTATTTTGTACGTTACTGTTTTAACCCCCCTTCATTAAACCTCGAGAATGGTTTATATGAGCATTTAAAGTCCTTCATTAGAATACAACTCACTGACATCATTCATTATATTGGTATACCAACGTATGACGTCACTCGCTACGGGGATGCTTGACATATGACGTCATTCGTTTCTGGGGATACTTATGACGTCAGTCGTCATTGGGATACGTGTGACGTCATATGCCTCTGGGACAGCTTGATGTATGACCTCATTCGCTACTGGGGGGAGGGTCAGTACTTGACGCATGACGTCACTCGTTCCTCTGCCTCTAACGGTATGACGTCACGCGTAGGGAGACGCACTCTTTAATTAACCAGGACACTAACGCTAATTAGCATTCTAGCCTCGTTAGGTGAATAACTGCCCTTACCCCCCACCTCCCCCTCCCCCTTCCCCCCCCACATGTATCTTAATTAGCTATCTGTATTTATGGTAATCACGTAATTGGTGGTTCAGTCGTTATCTGATTGGTCTGCGGGTGCCATTCAGGGCCTGATGATGATGGGTCAGAGGGACTGTGGAAGGAGAATCATGTCTTAGACGCAAGTGTCGTCAATAAATTTACGGAGATATACGCAAATGCAATTTCTGATACGCTTGCGTATAAGGCCATACGCTTGCGTATATGACTATTAATCCATAAGGCAAATAGAGTCTTAATACACGTTGATGTAGAGAACAATGATTATCATTATGTATGTCAGGTCAAAGGTCATTACCACACAATTATTATGACCACTACAACAACCACAACAGCCACAACAACCACAACCACCACCACAACCACCACAACCACCACCACAACAACCACAACCACCACCACCACAACAACCACCACCACCACCACAACCACCACCACAACCACCACAACCACCACAACCACCACCACAACCACCACAACCACCACCACCACCACAACCACCACCACAACCACCACAACCACAACCACCACCACAACAACCACCACAACCACCACAACAGCCACAACCACCACCACAACAACCACCACAACCACCACAACCACAACCACCACCACAACCACCACAACCACCACAACCACCACCACAACAACCACCACAACCACCACAACCACAACCACCACCACAACCACCACAACCACCACAACCACAACCACCACCACAACAACCACCACAACCACCACAACCACCACAACCACCACAACCACAACCACCACCACAACCACCACCACAACCACCACAACCACCACAACCACCACAACCACAACCACCACCACAACAACACCACCACAACCACCACCACAACCACCACCACAACCACCACAACCACAACCACCACCACAACAACCACCACCACAACCACCACAACCACCACCACAACCACCACCAGACCACCACAAACCACCACAACCTCGACAACCACACCACCACCACCACAACCACCACCACACAACCACCACAACCACCACAACCACAACCACCACCACAACCACAACCCACCAAACCACCACAACCACAACCACCACCACAACCTCCACAACCACAACCACACCACAACCACCATCCACAACAACCACCACAACCACCACCACAACAACCACCACCTCAACCACCACAACCACCACCACCACAAACCACCACCACAACCACCACCAACACCAACCACCTCCACAACCACCACAACCACAACCACTCACAACCACCACAACCACCACAACCACAACCACCACCACAACCACCACCACAACAACCACCACAACCACCACCACAACAACCACCACCACAACCACCACAACCACCACCACCACAACCACCAACAACCACCACAACCACCACCACCACCACAACCACCACCACAACCACCACAACCACCACAACAACCACAACCACAACCACCACAACCACCACCACAACCACAACCACCACCACAACCACAACCACCACCACAACCACAACCACCACCACAACCACCACAACCACCACCACAACCACCACAACCACCACAACAGCCACAACCACAACCACCACAACCACCACCACAACCACAACCACCACCACAACCACAACCACCACCACAACCACCACAACCACCACCACAACCACCACAACCACCACCACAACCACCACCACAACCACAACCACCACCACAACCACCACAACCACCACCACAACCACCACAACCACCACCACAACCACAACCACCACCACAACCACCACAACCACAACCACCACCACAACCACAACCACCACCACAACCACCACAACCACCACCACAACCACCACAACCACCACCACAACCACCACAACCACCACCACAACCACCACCACAACCACCACAACCACCACCACAACCACCACCACAACCACAACCACCACCACAACCACAACCACCACCACAACAGCCACAACCACCACCACAACTTTATACACACAAATGATTTTTTTGTTCAATTAATAAATTCAATCGTGAATACATTTAGCAAAGAAAAAAAAAAGTAAGGGGGGTCCTTAAAGGTGATTATCCTACAGAACATCATGGAGCCGACGACCAAGGCTGTCAGGACCATAAAAACCTATCCTTATGAGCATTTTTTTTTAGTTTTTTTCCTTAAAGAAAACGCTTATTACCAGAGGTTACCCTCAACAACCCGTTTTCTGTCCTCTTGTTACCTAGTTAACCACTATTGCGTCCCCCACTACCTGGTGCCTACCATTCCCTGGTCCCCCCACTACCTGGGGCCTACCATTCACTGGTTCCCCACTACCTGGGGCCTACCATTCCCTGGTTCCCCCACTACCTGGGGCCTACCATTCCCTGGTTCCCCCACTACCTGGGGCCTACCATTCCCTGGTTCCCCCACTACCTGGGGCCTACCATTCCCTGGTTCCCCACTACCTGGTGGCCTACCATTCCCTGGTTCCCCCCACTACCTGGGGCCTACCATTCCCTGGTCCCCCACTACCTGGGGCCTCAGACCCCACACCCCATTTTTTGACCCACTAGTAAATTTTGACCCCCTAGTATCCTATCACAGCTACATCTTTACTGTCTATTCCCCTAGTTAGGTACCTAGTTCACCTTACTATCTATTTCCCTAGTTACCTGGGTCCCCTTACTATCTATCCCCTAGTTACCTGGGTCCCCTTACTATCTATCCCCTAGTTACCTGGGTCCCCTTACTATCTATCCCCTAGTTACCTGGGTCCCCTTACTATCTATCCCCTAGTTACCTGAGTCCCCTTACTATCTATCCCCT
>NC_092234.1:7896593-7946593 GCF_036320965.1 Panulirus ornatus
GGTAAACCGCGAAATACAAATAAGAACATTTGGCGATGCATTGATAAACCGCGAAATACAAATAAGAACATTTGGCGATGCGGTAAACCGCGAAATACATATAAGAACATTTGGCGATGCATTGATAAACCGCGAAATACATATAAGAACATTTGGCGATGCGGTAAACCGCGAAATACAAATAAGAACATTTGGCGATGCGATAAACCGCGAAATAATGATGTGGTTTAATAATGCCCAGCAAGATAACGTCCCGATAGTTCAAAAAAAAAGAAGAAAAAGTATATAAAAAAAATCCCATTGGGAGATGTGGACAGCTGGCGCTTCTCTCACGCAACACAGTGATTCTTAGACCACTCCTTGAGCTGAGTCAATGAATGTTGCTCTTCTTGTTGTTCTGTTTCTGGATTGAAAGGAAAAAAATATAAGAGAACCCCTTTTGTCAAGCCCTGCGGGGTAGGTAGAGGAGTTGTGGAGGGAGATTTGTCCACTGTGTCCAGCTTATTGAAATCCACGAAAGAATGACTTTTGGTCCGTTGTCCAGTCTCCCCATTTGCGTACGTAATGAGGACAGGTCCCCTTATTTATTTTTTTTGTCATTAATTCATTTACCGAAGTTCTCTTGTGTCCAGAAGAGATACGTCCGGCAGGGATAATGCCAGAGACTGACTCACAATGTACAGGAATCTCTCCTGAGGCGTTTGGTTCGTCCTACCAGTACGCGGAGAGGGATACAAGGGTTAGTGACTGTCCTCCAGGTGTTCCTCCTCCATGTCTTCCTCGAAGAATGAGGGAGTTCGGTGAGTAATGACGATCTGTGGATGAGGATGAGGAGGAAGAGGAGGAAGAGGAGGAGGAAGAGGAAGAGGAGGAGGAGGAAGAAGAGGAGGAGGGTCTTCAAGATTCGATAGGTCTAAACCATTCAATGTGGTCTTTGTTTCATTGACGGCCTGTTGTCTGTGTGTCTTTGTTTCAAGGTTGTGGCTTAGTTTCTTCAGGTTTCTGTGCCTGCGAAGGTTCGTTGAGGTGATTGGAGTGACCTGCGAAGCAAAGACCCACTTCTATGCCATGGTCTTTAACTATGGCCACTGGAGGTATGTAGTTGGTGTCCCCCGTAGGTTGGCCCTTCTCACGTCGGGGTCATTTCTGAAAAAGGGAACAGGCGGAACCTTAGAGACGAGGGGAGACGAACCCTGGTACTCACGGCCACACGCGAGTGAAGCCATCCTGCAAAAGAGCTGCTCAGAACGGCATGGAAATCCAGCGACGACAGAAACAACTCCACTTCTTGATCCACAACGCGTTGCCTCCACGTATCCTTCCATACTTACGCTCATCCACCCAACAGTATAAGACCTAAACCGTTCTTGATCAAACAGCCTTTTGATCAAGCTTGGTTATGGCCAAAGACTGGCACTGTCTGGAAGGCAGTCACCTCCAAAGACTTCCAGGAATGTGCGTCTGGAAGGCAGTCACCTCCAAAGACTTCCAGGAAGGAGCGTCTGGAAGGCAGTCACATCGAAAGAGTTCCAGGAACGTGCGTCTGGAAGGGTAGTCACCTCCTGCAAAGAATTCCAGCCATGTACGTCAAGTTCCCTGGTGCACGGAGCAACGCAAGTGTCCCTGGAACGCAACGCTATCCAGACATCATCAATAACTATCAGGCGAATATCTATTTTCCCAACATGATCTCCTCCCTCCTCCTCCTCCTCCTCCTTCATGTCATGTGACTGGTGTATCCCACACATACAATTAGACTGCTTGTTTATCCATTTATTTCTGACATAATTCTCTTTTGTCTGATGATAACCAATCTTAAATTTTATTCAAATGGAACTCCCGAAACTGTCAGCAGCCTGGGAGATTAATGGTCCCCCCTGGCCCGAGGTGCTGGCGTTGTCTGTCCTGGGGAAAACACCCGGCTGTCGGGCGGGTCCCAGGTGCAATTAATCACCTCCTGGCAGGTGGTGCTCTTCCCCTCTGCCTCCTGGTGGCGGCTGGAACACTGGACTCTCCTTCTGGTGGCTGGAACACTGGAATCATCTGTTGGCTGGAACACTGGAATCTTCTCTTGGCTGGAACATCGGACTCCTCTACTGTTGGCTGGAACACTGGACTCTTCTACTGTTGGCTGGAACACTGAACTCTTCTACTGTTGGCTGGAACACTGGACTCTTCTACTGTTGGCTGGAACACTGGACTCTTCTACTGTTGGCTGGAACACTGGACTCTTCTACTGTTGGCTGGAACACTGGACTCTTCTACTGTTGGCTGGAACACTGGAATCATCTGTTGGCTGGAACATCGGACTCCTCTACTGTTGGCTGGAACACTAGACTCTCCTGGTGTTGGCTGGAACACTGGACCTTCCTACCACCCCTGGACCAGTAGAATCTCCTACTGGACCCTCCTACTGCTGGCTGGAACACTGGACTCTTCTTCTGCTGGCTGGATCACTGGAATCTCCTACTGCCCCTGGGACACTGGACTATCCTAATGCTGACTGGAACACTGGACTCTTCTACTGTTGGCTGGAACACTGGACTCTTCTACTGTTGGCTGGAACACTGGACTCTTCTACTGTTGGCTGGAACACTGGACTCTTCTACTGTTGGCTGGAACACTGGACTCTTCTACTGTTGGCTGGAACACTGGACTCTTCTACTGTTGGCTGGAACACTGAACTCTTCTACTGTTGGCTGGAACACTGGACTCTTCTACTGTTGGCTGGAACACTGGACTCTTCTACTGTTGGCTGGAACACTGAACTCTTCTACTGTTGGCTGGAACACTGGACTCTTCTACTGTTGGCTGGAACACTGGACTCTTCTACTGTTGGCTGGAACACTGAACTCTTCTACTGTTGGCTGGAACACTGGACTCTTCTACTGTTGGCTGGAACACTGGACTCTTCTACTGTTGGCTGGAACACTGGACTCTTCTACTGTTGGCTGGAACACTGAACTCTTCTACTGTTGGCTGGAACACTGGACTCTTCTACTGTTGGCTGGAACACTGGACTCTTCTACTGTTGGCTGGAACACTGGACTCTTCTACTGTTGGCTGGAACACTGGACTCTTCTACTGTTGGCTGGAACACTGGAATCTTCTGTTGGCTGGAACACTGGAATCTCCTACTACCCCTGGAACACTGGACTCTCCTACAGGTCTCTAACGCTGTTCAATGGACGACTGGACTTAAAATGCTATGAGACACCACATGATCACTCTCTATCTTTAACATAAGTGAATAAATGATACTTTATTTTCATTTTCTTCAACAGGAGCAGCTTCCCCGTCTCATTATACCGGAATTCCATTTCCAAACAGAAAATCTTAACAAGCAAAGCGTATCTATATCATTACCCTCTCAAACATGTCATATATATATATATATATATATATATATATATATATATATATATATATATATATATATATATATATATATATATATTTTATCCCTCTTTCCCTTGAGGATTTCGAAACGCGCTTATCTTGTGACGTCACGACCGAGGCCCCGTGTTGGATACCTGGCATGTGAGTCAGCCTGGAGTGGGTGACTCACAATGACGTCCGTGCGAATCGCCTGTGAGTCATCGGGGTCGGACGGCTCGTCTACGGCACCTGAGGGGGGTCGCCCAGTGAGTCACCAGAGGGATGTGACCTTCCAGGACCAACGATGGGTGTGTGTGTGACCTTCCACTGGGGTCCAGAGAGATGTGTGACCTTCCAGGAGCAACGAGGGGAGGTGTGTGACCTTCCAGGAGCAACGAGGGGTGTGTGTGACCTTCCAGGAGCAACGAGGGGGAGGTGTGTGACCTTCCAGGAGCAACGAGGGGTGTGTGTGACCTTCCAGGAGCAACGAGGGGGAGGTGTGTGACCTTCAAGAAGCAACGAGGGGTGTGTGTGACCTTCCAGGAGCAACGAGGTGTGTGTGTGACCTTCCAGGAGCAACGAGGTGTGTGTGTGACCTTCCAGGAGCAACGAGGGGTGTGTGTGACCTTCCAGGAGCGTTTGGAAGAGTAGGGGATCCTCCCAGAGCGTCGAGTGGGATGAATGTCTTCCCTGAACTGTGCAGAGGAGTAAGTGTGCCTCCTACGCCCTCTGGAAGGATATATGAGCCTCCTGGAGCGTCCACGGTGGGTATATGTGCGATCCTGGAACGTCCATGGGTGTAAATAGGCCTCCTGGAACATCCAGAGGGGTGTATGTGCTTCCTGGAACGTCCATGGGGAGTATATGGCCTTCCTGAGGCACCCAGAGGGTTATATGTGCCTCCTGGAACGTCCATGGGGAGTATATGGCCTTTCGAAAGCGTCCGTGGTGGGTAGACGACCCTCCTGGCGCAAGCAAATCGCGAGTGTAGGCGGCAATGGTCAGTATTCGTACGACGCCTGGAGGAGGAGGAGGAGGAGGAGGATGGCGAAGGGTCGGAGAGGTATTTCCTCCACGTCGGCTGTGGACGGTGGAGACGTAAGGAGGGTTGGGCTAAACTGAGGATGCCTTATTGGCGCGGGGAGGAGGGAAGAAGCAAGAACACTGAGCTTATTGGATGAACTTCGTTGACGAGGGGATAGACGAAGTGAGTCGACGTGGGTAATGGGTAGACTATCCCGTAGGTCGACTGAGACATGTGAATCGAATCTACTTAGAACAGACCATTAGAGTATTTATAGCGTCAGTGATCCTCCTCTATGCATGGCACTTGTCTATTCTTACTTAATCCAATCTCTTTAAGTGACCCATAACATTCATCCATCTACTCCCATTGAACAAGTGAATGACTCCAAAGTGGCGTTGTAGAGGGTGATCCTGCGTTCGAACACAGGTTCGCTCTCGCTTACTCCTGACTTGAAACAGTACGAGACTGAGTCACTGGTCGGAGTGACTCAGTCCTTCAGTCACTGGTCGAAGCCGGTGAACCACTGACTGATGCAGTCAGTGAACCACACGACCACACAGCGGCGCCACCACGAACCACACGACCACACACCGCCACCAGGAACCACACGACCACACAGCTCCGCCACCACGCACCACACGACCACACAGCTCCGCCACCACGCACCACACGACCACACACCGCCACCACCAGGCACCACACGACCACACAGCTCCGCCACCACGCACCACACGACCACACAGCTCCGCCACCACGCACCACACGACCACACAGCTCCGCCACCACGAACCACACAGCGCCACCATCTCTGGCAGGAATTCGTCCTGGTAGCACGAGTATCATAGACAGACGGGACACTGGTCCATTCTCTCACGTTGGAAGACATCACGTCCTCCTCATTGCCAGTACGTGCTTTCAAGATTATATTTTTTTCCCGCCATAATTCTATTTTTCTTTTTTCATCGATTACCTTTGTGGTTTTACGATGGGTTGTCTCGTTCACTAAAGTCTTTCAGAATCGTCGTTATATTCTACGTAAACTCTGTGGATTGAATCTGTCTCAACTCCAAAACACTCAAATAATTACATAATTGGTCATTATTCTACTAATTTCTGTTCCTTTAATATTCAATCCTGAATGTTAATACAACTATATTTTGTGGCATATATATATATATATATATATATATATATATATACGTAACTGCTCTGTGTTGTGAAGTCGCGGGTCATAGATATGAGAGAGAGAGAGAGAGAGAGAGAGAGAGGCAGCCAGCCACTTCACCACGGAGCCTCCCCCCACCCCCTTCTACCCCAGCGCCAGATTAAGCATAACTAGGTGGACAAAACAGCCTGATGGATCACGACACTTGTTTACAACCGTAGCTCATTTAAGAACGATAAAAACACTTGATTCTCTCGTTTTTTTGTGGGTGTGTGTGTGTGTTGCTCTGTGTGACGACCGACCCCCTCTTCTCCCTCTACCCTTCTCTCCCTCTTCCTCTACCCCTCCCTCACTCCCCCCACTCCCTCCAAAACACCAACTACAAGGTTGGAGTCCCTACACATTTGGCTATCAGCATTAGAGATGGTTCAACCACTCGGGGAGGCCATTGGCCCATTAGGATCAATGTGTGGCGCATAAGACGGTACGGGTAAATAGCACAGCTTCCTAAGACAATTCGCCATTTCCCGCGTTAGCGAGGTAGCGTTATGAACAGAGGACTGAGCCTTTGAGGGAATATCCTCACTTAGCCCGCCTCCCTTCTCTGTTCCTTCTTTTGGAAAATTAGAAATGAGAGGGGAGGATTTCCATCCCCCCGCCGCTCCCTCTCCTTTTAGTTGCCTTCTAGGACACGCAGGGAATACGAGGGAAGTGTATATATATATATATATATAGGTTTGACAAATACACTGAGGAACCTGATTGTACCATCGTATTTCTTTTGTTCATTTATGAATACATTGGATTCCCACTGTCTGAAGACCCATCAAGACCCATTAACAAGTGATTGTGTCGTTTATACTGACACATAACGAAAGTGGATGACTGTACACTGTTGTACAATGAATCTGGTTGACACCCACACACTGATCGTGCGACCCACCACTGTGGGCCCGTGTGACCCACCACTGTGGGCCCGTGTGACCCACCACTGTGGGCCCGTGTGACCCACCACTGGGGGGCCCGTGTGGTTCTCCATGGTGGCTGGAACAGGGTAAATACCGTGTCAACACAGATGTCACGCACTTCAACCTTCCTCACCTCCATTACTGGAGCTTGAAGACCTCTCGGGGACCTCACCCTAGCTACGGACCACAGCTCTCGAATCCTAGAGTCCACAGCTCTTGAATCCTAGAGACCACAGCTCATGAATCCTAGAGACCACAGCTCTTGAATCCTAGAGACCACAGCTCTTGAATACTAAAGACCACTGCTCATGAATCCTAGAGACCACATCTCTTGAATCCCAGAGACCACATCTCTTGAATCCCAGAGACCACAGCTCTCGAATCCAGAGACCTAGCCACGAACCTGCGCAGCCTCCGGCCCCATGAACCACCATCATCAGACGTATTCTGTATGACTATCTTCACGGACCAACCCTTCCTCCTTCCTCAGCGCCTGTCCTTACGACCAGTTCTACGTCGTTGACTACGAACCACAGACTGTGTTCGTGGCTCTCTGTCTCCCAGCACGGAGAGCCACAACCTCGTCTTCTCCTCCTCCTCCTCCACTCCATATCACATGACATCACTCCATCTGTAACGTGTACCTTCTGATTGTCCTTACCGTAAACACGTATTCACGTACGAATGGTACCTCGGAGGAGGGGTTGGGGGGTCTCCCACCACGTACCGTTTTGGCCAGCTCTCTCGCGTACCACGTAGGTACCACAGGTTCGGGGGTACCAGCAGGATTGGAGGATCAAATGGTTCGTGAAATACTGAAGGGCAGGGAAAAGCAGAGTCAGGAATAAGGGAGGAGAGGGAGGTATGAAGGGGTAGAATGAGTATGATCTCATAATATAAACACCATAGTTGTGCCACGCGGTGTAGCGAATTTGATCCTCCTCTGCTGTAGGTTTGATGCCATTATGGCGGGGGAGGAGGACTGGATCCCATTAAAGGGGTGTGGAAGTGAGCCTCTTATGTTTCGTGGTGTGTATAAGATGACGAGAAACGATGTTTACCTCTGACGCTTCAGGGGCGAGGCTGGCAACTGTCAGTAACACACAAACACACACACACACACACACACACACACACACACACACACACACACAAGGAAAATAGAGGAATACCTGCAAGTTATGGTTTAAAAGGATTTCTTTTTCGAGAGGTGAAGGCAAGAAGAGGATGCTTTTAGTGTCTGTGTGGTGTTCTAAGCTTACGTAAGTGGTTCTCAATGCTTGTACAAGCCATGGATAATGCGTGCATCGGTGAGGCTGAATGCGTGCATCAGTGCAGTGTGACGAGAACCATGTTTGGGTAGGACGAAAAGAGTAACGAAAATGGGGACATTTGGGAGAGGAAAGAAAATGGGAGTGCTGTTATATGCTGATGATCCAGCTCCCCAAAATAACTTAGGGAGGTTAAGTATGAAAGCCTGTTACATAGGAGAGAGCATATTAAATATAGACAATGTATATAGATGGCGATATATATATATATATATATATATATATATATATATATATATATATATATATATATATATATATATATATATATAAAGATGCTCAATGGACTAAAGGTGAAGAGAAAAGGTTTGAAAGACAAAAAAAAAGATAAAATACCCAAACAAATCTTATTTAGGACGTTTTAGTGTGATGGTGAGGGGATGGTGAGGTGGGAGCGGGATAGTGGGGTGAGGGGATGGTGTGGGGGAGATGATGTATTGGAGATGATGACGATGATGATGATGTAAAGGTAAGGTTATCTGCGATGTTGAAGGGCGGACATAATATGCCGGAGCTCTCGATAATGGCAACTGAAATCTGAGACGTGTTGGTGGTGTGGTGTGGTGTGGTGTGGAGGGAGGGTACGAGAGAGAGAGAGAGAGAGAGAGAGAGAGAGAGAGAGAGAGAGAGAGAGAGAGAGAGAGAGAGAGGGGGTGTCTGATGATGATGATGGGGAGGGGGTGGGTGGCGGCTGGGGGGTGGGGTGGTGGGCACGCACCAATACATCCAAGTGATGAGTGGGTCTGTGTGAGTGGGAGGGGTCGCTTATGGAGTCAAGGAGATCGATGGTGAAAGGTGGTGAGGAGGGGGGAAGTGAGTTGGGGGGTTGGGGGGAGTTGGGGTTAGGAGGTTGGGAGGAGGGGGTTGGGGTTGGTCCGTCCTACCTCTGAGAACTCGATATCAAGATGGAACTTAGTGGACCCCCCAAAAGTCGGGAGTGAGAATAAGAGATGAGGAAGATTTGTTGAAGAATGAGAGTGGGAAATGAGGAGGAATTGTGGGGTGTGAGTAGCAAATGAGGACAATTTTATGAGTGAGGTGCAGAGGGAGGGAATGAGCGAGTTTCAGGCTTGTCAAGTGATGGGGTGGGTTTGTCAAGTGATGGGGTGGGCTTGTCAAGTGATGGGATGGGCTTGTCAAGTGATGGGGTAGGTTTGTCAAGTGATGGGGTGGGCTCGTCAAGTGATGGGGTGGGCTTGTCAAGTGATGGGGTGGGCTTGTCAAGTGATGGGGTGGGTTTGTCAAGTGATGGTGTGGGCTTGTCAAGTGATGGGGTGGGTTTGTCAAGTGATGGGGTGGGCTTGTCAAGTGATGGGGTGGGCTCGTCAAGTGATGGGGTGGGCTCGTCAAGTGATGGGGTGGGCTTGTCAGGTGATGGGGGTGGGCTTGTCAAGTGATGGGGTGGGTGATGGGGAAAGAACCGACAGAGGGGTGGTGAAGGGGAGGGTGGTGTATTTAGAGTGCGTTCACTTGGAAGGGGAGGCAAAGGACACACTAAAGTGCGATAGTTAGAGTGTGTGTGTGTGTGTGTGTGTGTGTGTGTGTGTGTGTATGTGTGTGTGTGTAGACGTATGTGAGTACAATAGTACGTAAGCTGTACACTCCCACTGGAACTTCGAATACCCGTAAATACTTGTTACGTAAAAGAAAAAACGAAGGAAAAAAAGAAGAAATCCACTGATTTCCTGCAGATAGAAGATCCCATGTAACATTTCAGGCAATGAGGAGGGAGGGAGGGAGGGGAGGGGAGGGGGTTGTGTCCTCCCTCCGTCCGTCCCTCCGTCCGTCCGTCCCTCCGTGCCTCCCTCCGTGCCTCCCTCCCTCCCTCCCCACACCGGCAGATCACTCACGCCCTCCCGCTGTGTGTTGATTGCCATGACAGTCTGAGTATTGACTGAGCACCCAGCAGAGAGGCGTGTCTATATGAACTGCTGCTACTGCTCTCTCTCTCTCTCTCTCTCTCTCTCTCTCTCTCTCTCTCTCTCTCTCTCTCTCTCACACACACACACACACACACACACACACACACACACACACACACCTCGTCATCCTGGCTTGACCCAGAGGCTGTGTTGGGGGTGGGGAGGGAGGGAGAGAGAGAGAGAGAGAGAGAGAGAGAGAGAGAGAGAGAGAGAGGACCGCATCACACACCCTACCACTACCACCATCCATCATATCTCTCCCCCTCTCTCTCACACTGCCTCTCCCCCTCTCTCTCACACTGCCTCTCTCCCTCTCTCTCACACTGCCTCTCTCCCCCCTCTCTCTCACACTGCCTCTCGCCCTCTCTCTCACACAGTGCCTCTCCCCCTCTCTCACAGTACCTGTCTCTCTCTTCCCCTCTCTCACAGTGCCTGTCTCTCTCTCCCTCTCTTTCACACACTACCCGTTTTCTCATTAAGAATATAATTTCGTATCATGTGGGAAATCTCACAGAAAACGAGTCTTCGTTTCTCACTCGTATCGTAATACATGATTTGAAGTAACACCTTTCCCATTATTCTTCGACAAATTGTGTGTTTTTCTCTTTTTTCATCGTATCTCTCATTCCATCACTAGACATGAAGGTGAACGTAACTATTCATTCATACAACGAAGAAGTTGATGAACCAGACTCGGTTTATACATTCAACGGTAGAGAACTTATGGCTTAGAACTTCGTAAATCTACCACTTAAAGTTCAAAAGACTTCGACATGTCTCAGTGAGGAGCGTTCACTCGTGAGAACTTTCCCCAGCCTATAAAACTTGAAGTTCGAATAAGTTCCCATAAGGAGGTGGGAAGATGGTCTCATGGTCATGGTACCATGGGAGAGAGAGACATGGGAGCTACCATGATGAATGGATACCATGGGCAAGTATGGTTGGTCTATGACAACCATGATGAGGGATTACCATTATGGTGGTTTAGGGGCACCATAATAATGGTATACTACCATGATGGGTGATCTATTAATAGTATAACATGCTGGTAACTGTTAACTACCATGGCAATAGTACCGTACCATGATCGTATGGTACTTGCTTGATGGGTGAGGTACCATAGTCAACCATAAGTATGGTAGTTTTGCATATCAATGGTTCGAAACCATACTGCTATCCTATGGCATTTCCAATTTACAACCATACATACACAACAAATACAATGTAAATATTGTAAAAATAAATCTTAGGTCTAATATGGTTTCTGACTTTCGTATGTAAATTAATATATAATGAAAAGTCATTATAGACAAATCTCAAAAGCCAGAGACGCGAAAAGACAAAGAATGACATGTTTGTGTGGTGTCTTTGCTCAACAAACAATGACAGATGTATGTCTGGTGTCTTTGCTCAACAAACAATGACAGATGTTTGTCTGGTGTCTTTGTTCAACAAACAATGACAGATGTTTGTCTGGTGTCTTTGTTCAACAAACAATGACAGATGTATGTCTGGTGTCTTTGCTCAACAAACAATGACAGATGTTTGTGTGGTGTCTTTGCTCAACAAACAATGACAGATGTTTGTCTGGTGTCTTTGCTCAACAAACAATGACAGATGTTTGTCTGGTGTCTTTGTTCAACAAACAATGACAGATGTATGTCTGGTGTCTTTGCTCAACAAACAATGACAGATGTTTGTGTGGTGTCTTTGCTCAACAAACAATGACAGATGTATGTCTGGTGTCTATGTTCAACAAACAATGACAGGTATTTGTGTCGTGTCTTTGTTCGCATGGACAATCATAACACAACGGGAATATCACAACATCACTGACCATATCCTTGAACCTACTGACACCATTCACAACCTCCCCTCACAACACACAATAAGTGTTACCAAACACTACCATCTGTGACCTTGACCTTTCACCTTTTTTTGTTTGTTTGACCTCATCACAACAACTACACGATCACCAAAGGAAGAAAATGGGGGTGGGGTGAGGAGGAAGAAAATGGGCTGGAGGGAGGGTGGGGTAGAAAGAAGGAGCCGTACGTGAGAGCAGACACAAGGAAGGACAAAAAAAAAAAAAATACAATAACAAAAACAAATGACCACATGATCATCCTGCGCTTGATCGAACAAACAAACAAAAAAAGAAATATAACGCGAACAAATACGATGAAAATCCATCAAACGATTCCCGTTTTCTGTGGGACCACTAACCAACGCCCACCTCACATTCACTCACGTACGACAAGTGAATGATAAAGATGTTGTTAAAGAAGCATTGATCACCTTAAATGACTGTGGTTCCTTAAGCCAGTGGTACCGTAATAGTGGTACTATGAACGGTACGTACCATTAACCTTTCAAGGTACATTTCTTAGGAATATGAATACATGTTTAAAGAAACTTATATATATATATATATATATATATATATATATATATATATATATATATATATATATATATATATATATATATATATATTCCAGAGTCCACGGGGACTATATAATATATATATATATATATATATATATATATATATATATATATATATATATATATATATATATATATACTTTTTTTCATACATATTCGCCATTTCCCACGTTAGCGAGGTAGCGTTAAGAACAGAGGACTGAGTCTTAAAGAGAATATCCTCACCTGGCCCCTTTCTCTGTTCCCTCTTTTGGAAAAGTGAAAACGGGAGAGGATATCCAGCCAGCCCTCCCTCCCCCGCTCCCTCCCCTTTTTAGTCGCCTTGTACGACACGCATGGAATACGTGGGGAGTATACTTTCCTCCCCCTCTATCCCCAGGGATGATATGTATATATACATATCTCCCTCATCCATGTCCACGTCACTTGATCTAGATTATTTAGAGTCATCTGGCGGGGCAAAGACCATCTTCACCTGCCCCTGAAGACCATCCTTACGAAATCGCTTCGTGCAGACCCGTCCGCTGCCTGTCCACGACGGACCACCACCCCACATACACACACACACACACACACACTCCCTCCCGAAGGCGATGTTCGTGAGTGTTTGGTGCGAGCAGAATGCGGGTCTAGGATGAATTTCACGCCTTGACCACCACACCCGCTCATTACCTCCTCCCCCCCGGACACACCCCCACTCCCCCAAGCCAAGAGGCAAGGGCAAGGGGGTGGGTGTGGTGGGGGGGGGAAGGAAAGGAGGAGGAGGAGGAGGAGGGGGGTATGAGGGCTTTAAGGGAGGGAGGGAGGGAAGGGAGGGAAGGGGGATTGTGTGTTAAAGGGAGGGAAAGGCACAATGTGGAACAGCTTCAGGGAGGAAGGGCGTCTTTCCTATCCCCCCCCCCCTCACCCCCTCCCACACTCATGATCGTGGGTCAGTCATGAGTGCTTCGGGTGAGGCGATGAGTGAGGTGAGTGAGGAAGGGAGGGGGGGGGAGCATGAATAGAGTGATGGGAGGTGGTGGGGAAGAGGAGGAATTGGTGGAGGAATAGAGAAAAAGAACGAAAATGAGGAAAGGAGTATGAAAGGAGAGAGAGAGAGAGAGAGAGAGAGAGAGAGAGAGAGAGAGAGAGAGAGAGAGAGAGAGAGAGAGACTGACTATATTTGAAAAATCAAAACAGGGATTAAGACACGTGAATGAGAGGATTCGTGTGTGTGTACATAGAGCTTAAAGATAACCTATAGTTCATGGCGGGTAACAAGACTACGACATATATGATCCTTGATCAATAGGGAAGATCAGCAAGACAACATAGCAAATGAACACAAGAGACAGAGACGAAAAACATATGCCATACTGTGATAGACCATGTTGTGGTAGACCATATGTTGTGGTAGACCATATGTTGTGGCAGACCATGTGCTGTGGTAGACCATATGATGTGGTAGACCATATGTTGTGGTAGACCATATGTTGTGGTAGAAGGACCTTGTGTGTGAGTAAGTTCTGCATTGCAACTATCTTTCGACCTTATGACTCTAAGTCCTTCTAATTTCGACTGAACAAGACTATGTCCCCACGCCCTACACTATGGCGACCCCAGTATGTCCATACAACCACGCCCTACACTATAGCGACCCCAGTATGTAAGGAGAGGAGGAGGAGAGGAGGAGGAAGAGGAAGGAGAGGAGGAGCGGGAGGGAGAGGAGGAGGAGGAGGGAGGAGGAGGAGGAGGAGGGAGAGGAGGAGGAGGAAGGAGAAGATGAGGAGGAGGAGGAGGGAAAGGAGGAGGATGAAGGGGAGGAGGAGGAGGAAGGAGAAGAGGAGGAGGAGGAGGGAGAGGAGGAGGAGGAAGGAGAAGATGAGGAGGAGGAGGAAGGATAGGAGGAGGAGGAGGAGAGGAGATGAATGAGAGAGGGGAGTAAGTGAAGAATGGAGAGTTTAAAGAGGTGAGAGTGTGTGTAGTAGTGGTGGTGGGGGGGTAGGAGGAGGAGGAGGAAGGTCATGGGGTCAGAGTTTAAAGGTCCGAGGGGGTGGAGGGAGGAGGGGGGAGGAGGAGCAAAGCTCATGTTACCCCTGCCGACCATCCCCCCCCCCCCCCCCCTCGCTGTTTAAAGGTCTGCCACACAATGGTCGACCCATTTAATGATAGCAGCAGCCACCACTGTGCCACATCCCCAACCCTCACCCCCAAACACCCCATGTACACCCCTTAATGGGGGGTTTGGTGGTAGGGGGGGGATTTAAACTCCTCCTGCGGGAGCTCAAACGGTATTGAAAATGAACGCGTTCGAACGCGCAAGTCCTTCCTTCACTCCTTTGGTTTTGGTTTCGTTTTGTTCTCTTTTTCTTTCTGCACGTCACTCAGGAAGGAATTTTAGTCTCCCTTTACCCTATCGAGGGCGGTGTTCCCCAGGGCTTCTGTCTGTCTGACTGACTTGTTTCTACCCTCCACTAGCAGCGCTCTCCTTTCTTCAACCTCTGACCCTATTCGATCCTCACTCCCGTAATTCCATTCTACTATGACCTCAACTCACGTTCACCTTCCTTCCCTCCCTCCCTCCCTCTCTTACTCACTCTAAAAACTCGTTCTTTCGCTCGCGCTGAACGTATCTCGTCCCTTCGTTTAGACCTTACAGCATCTCGGAGCAGACGGGGTAAAGGAAGGCAGAAACCTGGATTCAAAATCGACACTGAATAAACTCACTAACTTCCAAAACCTTCATCATCAACACCTCACTCGTCCTCTACTGCCAAATCTCACAATGCCACAACGCAACCCTGCATTAACATGAACATGCTGGAGAGGGGAGGGGGGAAGTGGGTAACCACACCTTCAACTCTATCCTGAAGATCCCACATAATCCATATCATAAAGTCTGCTTTCCCATAAGCCAGTGGTGGTCAACAGGCACTGAGGTCATTTCTCCTGTGAACAGGTGTTCCAATTCGTCCCACTAATGGAGTACACTATTCCCCCCCCCCCCCTGTATCAAAAACCTTTCGTCCTGTGATCCCCTTCGGTTATTACCACATTAACCCTCCAGTCAGGTGGTTTCGCTCTCTCCCTTTCCCACAGGGTCAGGATGCTGCTGCTTCCTCCAGTTTCTACGTGGGGACCAGCCACACGAGGATGAACCGTTACAATGCCTACTTATTTTTTCCTTTTTCATCGAAGAGCAAAGTTTTGAAATTGTCTTCCTTTTCGCCATCTTCCCCTCTCACTATAACCACATCCATCATTTAAGACTCGGGTCTAGTACGTGCCTCTTAAACGCTATAATGGTATTCAGTTTTTCTATGTCGTGTTCTAGCGTTCGATCATCCAAGAAGGTCATCATTATGGCATGTTTATGTCCGTAGGAGAGGGAGAGAGGGAGGCAGCTAGGAGGAGGAGGAGGAGGAGGAGGAGGTGGAGGAGTAGGAGGAGGAGGAGGAGGAGGAGGAGGAGGAGGAGGAGAAGGAGGTCCCGGAGCTTAACTCGGATGCATCGGTGTTCAACGACTTTAACATCATCAGGATTTAAGCATTATCCCGTCGACGCTTTCAAACTCACCTCACACCTCGCGAACACTACCCACCCTAACCCCACTCACACCCCACTCCGAGAGAGGCCATCAAGAAGGAGTAATTAAAGAATATAATAAAGGAAATGTGGGCCAGGCTAGGATGCCGCTGCTGCTACATTACCCTACCCCAACCCCATCACCCCCCCATCCCCCACTAACGTGCCACTGAAGCAACACCAGTGGGGGCGCTGGTGTCCTAGTAATGAGTCCCACTGACGCACTGTTCCTCCACCCTGGTTAGGCAAGGCGTCATGCTCCACCCCCGTGTACCCAAGGGGCTGCTGCTGGGGGGGGCTGGGGCTGCTGCTGGGGGGGCTGCTGGTGTGGAGGGATCATTTACATGGTTCTCCTCCTCATGACTTACGGCTCTGTCTAAACAGACTGGTCTTCGATCACTGCTCCCCCCTTTTATTTCACTGTCCATTATTCATTATTTTCCTGTACCAAAAAAAAACCCACCACCCCCTTTACTGTCTTAGATCTAAAGGCAACTTTTATCATTTCAAAATAACTCTAGTTTATTAATTCTTCTCATCTAATGTTGACTTCACTTTAATCTTCAGGTAATAGTGACTTAAGTATTCCACTGTGAAAAAGAAACTTAAGGTAATAGTGACTTAAGTATTCCACTGTGAAAAAGAAACTTAAGGTAATAGTGACTTAAGTATTCCACTGTGAAAAAGAAACTTAAGGTAATAGTGACTTAAGTATTCCACTGTGAAAAAGAAACTTAAGGTAATAGTGACTTAAGTAGTCCACTGTGAAAAAAAGGTCAGAAAACGAGAGACAAGAGACTTGAAAAAAAAAAAGTCTTTGACTATTGTCTCCTTCAAAAATATCGCCTTCCCTTACCATGAATGAACCAACAAGTAACGACATTTATATACATATCTATAATATATTCAAGGTCCATATATTTTATATTACTGGATGGCTCACTCTACGTCCATGCTCAGCAACAGTCGATTCTAATCTCGTCGCTACATCAAGTATGCGCCAACACACTGGAGGAAACCCCTTTAAACAACTCAATATGGTAACGATCCAAGATTGCTCGCTTTTCATGTCGTTGAAATTAATCATTCTATTTGACTGTGACAGTTTCTCTTTCATGCCTCTAATAGTGATTTTACACTATACATCACTAGGGGTGTGTGTGTGTGTGTGTGTGTGTGTGTGTGTGTGTGTGTTGTACACGATGCATATCGAGCGCTGGAGTCATCCTAAATCCAAAGATATTCCTTTTGTTGACAATGGGTTGGCTGTGACCGCCATATTGGCTGCGTCCGAATGTTATCTTTCACCCTACTCCAATCTCCAGTCACGGCATTTTAAACATTCATATCATATACAATATACAGATTTTTCCTTTAACATCAACATCTTTAAAGTTAATAGCCTTCTGCGTACGACGAAATAAAAAATACAAAACCGTACCTGACCAGCCGTTTAAGCCATGATGGCGAATTCGAACACATTCACATAGGATAAACCGTCTCTTCATCATTTTCCTCGACAGACGGACGCTGTCCTTGTACCGGTAAGGTGTGTGTGTGTGTGTGTGTTGACCAAGCCGCCCTGTGCTAATAGCCACACATACTGGGTGATCTTGTTTCGCAATGGCAGTATAGCGTTTATGAAAGAGATTAAGCATTGTGGCGTATATAAAGCGTAGTGTTATTTACTGTACGATGCTGACTAAGGCGATAGTTGGAGGGGAGGGTTATTAGTAATGAGGGAAAATACGGGTGGGGGTTAATTACTTACCGGTAAAAGTGGGTGAAATACTTAGATAAACAGAGGAGCCATTTTTGGATCACTTGTGTACTGGTCCTCGTTGATCCGTTCTACTGCCTTCATATATATGTATACACACACACACTACCGGATGTTCGAACGCCACACGCTTCTGTGGTGACTATGCTACAAGCCATGCCATAACACGTCCAAGAAAAAAACACTAAAATAGAATTATAAAATCGTCTTGCACTTCGTCAACAAAGACGACACTGAACAGCTAAGAAGACTATGTTGAGGAAGTTCATAGTAAGACTGGAATGTCATAGTACAGCCAACTTCTTCTCATTGCCGTACGCTTCAACTGTTAATAACTCCTTTATAAATAACAAAACCAGTATCTACTTACAATAATCATGACTCAACACTTAACATAGACTGTATACGTTTTTGGTATGTATTTAAAAGCATAATTGCACCCTAATTTGCTCATGTTTTTAAAAAAGCCATAATGAGCTAAAGCTTCTCCTAGTTTGTATTTCAAACAACAGAGTGCACTACTGTTCCCGAAATGAGTCGCCTTGGGAGCCCGCGAACTTTTGACTACTGCACTTAGAGTTTACAGGAGCCTAATTATGATGGTAAAACGAATACTCACACACACACACACACACACACACACATACACATACACACACACATACAAACGGACAGAGTATATATACGTTAACGACATACTAAGCTGTACTTGAAGTAAACATATCCTTACATCTACGTCAATCGTATCTCTTAAAAAAAAACATTAGGGGCACCAGACCACCACCCAGCCAGTGGGGGGGTTGGGGGGTTGTAACAAGGGAACTACCCCCCCCCCCACTCCCCTCTCCCTCCTCGCTCTGTACCACACCAGAGACAAGGATGCAAATGTATCTACCCACTGTGTTCAACTCCTCTCTCCTCCTCCTCCTATTATTATTTCCAAGACACAGATGATAATAGGCTATGCATCATTCTCTGTATATGTTTTACTTCAAGAGGTTTTTTGGACCTACTCTATGCTCCATCCTCCTGCATTCAGGGCGTGTTTCGAACCCCTTCCTAGTGGACTCAAACGACTAAAAGGTTTTTACGTAATGACCTCTGGCTCTGCTATCTCCATAATCCTTTGTTTCAATTAAGGTTAAACAAAGATGGTTAAGTGCTAATAGGTTCATTTCACCCTTATATCAACACCAATTTTCGACTAAACTTGATTAATCCTCATATATCTTACAATGCAAGATACGAGACTTGAGTAATTTGTCAAAAGTATAAATATTATATTTTTTTAGATTAATTTGCATAGCTACAGAGAGATACAACCGGACTGGTCATTACATCGAACGAAAGAACACAACATCCATTCAGTATCTCTGTTTTCTTTTTTGTTTTCGTTACGTAAAACAAAAAGGGGTTCGAACCCTCGTACGCGATGATGGAGTAGCCTATTTGGCTACGTGCCAGTGTTGCCAACACCTTTGGAACCTGATCTTACACACGTGTATGTAAGGTAGCATCACAATATTGCCTCTTACATGAGTTTCTTATCTTTTGTCTTTCTCCTTTGTTTACCCAGGGCTTTGCAACACTCGCTAGCTTAGCCTGTAACATGCCAGTCATCTCGTTTTCGTCCATGTAAAGAAAACAGGACGACGTGTGTGTATATATATATATATATATATATATATATATATATATATATATATATATATATATATATATATATATATCCGATAAGGCCTCTCTCTCTCTCTGACGGACGTACGAAGGCCCAATTGGAATCGTGCCTGCCCAACAGATGAACCCGCGTGGTATAATGTAAGCAAAACAAATGAGATGTGGTTGATGACTATCAAAGATAATATGATAAATAGAGAATTAGAGATGATATAATATAGACTCCATATGAAAAAAAAAGGGAATAGTATTTCAAACATGCCACTTTTTAAATGTATATACAACAAAAAAGAGTACTTCAAACATGCTATTGATTATCTTAAGTATAAGTAATACTTAAGCATAAATTTCCACTTATAAGTCATGACAGGTCAAATTACTCAAAATTATTTTTTTCGTGGATTAAAACGAACCATTTCGTATTGCCTGATGGGCAGCGAAATAGACACAACAGATGATGAAAAGTCGCCGCCATGTTAAAAGATTCACACGAGAAATGCTATAACGAAGCCGACTTTAAGATCTTAAAACGACATTTACAAACTTAGTGTAAATGACAACACCGAAGTCGTAAAAGACACTGTAAATATTCTATGAAGCCAAATAAATGTAAAAAAAGAAAGGATAGTGAATTGAAATACATTTGTTGAGTATTTTAAATGTTTTATCAATAGAATCAAAAAGTTCGTTAAATTTGGCAATAATTGTCTCATTGTTTACCTCCCGCGACGCCCGTTTTCTATCATGATTTATATTTACACACTGACGGAGCAAATTGTAAACAAGACACTAACGTGAGATACACACTTGTGGTATATGATGAAGATGTGAACAACTTCTCGTTAACGGAAGATGTATATTTTTAACATTAACGTCCTGGGTTAAGATACTCAAAGTTAATACTACTCAAGGTAATATAACCCCGAGATCATACGTGAATTAAGAAGGGTTGAATTGTTAATACCAGAGAGAGAGAGAGAGAGAGACAGACAGACAGAGACAGAGACGGAGAGAGAGATAGCACCCACGCGTAGAGCCAGCTCCTTGAGAGAGAGAGAGAGAGAGAGAGAGAGAGAGAGAGAGAGAGAGAGAGAGAGAGAGAGAGAGAGAGAGAGAGAGAGAGGCGATATCCTATACAGAGCCTTCATAGCTCAGTGGCTAGAGCGCTGGTCTAGTAAACCAGAGGCCGGGAGTTCGATCCTCCCTGAAGGCAGTAGCGACTCAGAAGTTGTTTTAACGTCACTATTCACAAAACAACGTTACCTGGATTGGATGATATAGTGTCATCACTGCTTTCCTTTGCGTGGTGAAGGTGTAGTGAGTGTGTGTGTGTGTGGGGGGGGTTGTAAGGTGTAGATGTGGTGGGGTGTGTTGTGAGGTGTGAGGTGTTGTAGGGTGTTGTGAGTTGTGGGGGGTTTGTGAGTTGTGGGGTGTTGTGAGTTGTGGGGGGTTTGTGAGTTGTGGGGTGTTGTGAGTTGTGGGGGGTTTGTGAGTTGTGGGGTGTTGTGAGTTGTGGGGGGTTTGTGAGTTGTGGGGTGTCGTGAGTTGTGGGGGGTTTGTGAGGTGTTGCGACGTGTGGTGTGGGGTGTAGGGAGTTGTGTGGGGGGTGGTGTTGCAAGGTGTGGGGTGTTGTGAGTTGTGGGGGGGGAGGTGGTGTTGTGAGGTGCAGGCGTGGTGTGAGGTGATGTGAGAGAGGATTGGGTATACGAAGGATTAGAACGTACTATGATAAGGATTCATAGGATTTGGGGATCTTAAATGGGATTAGGAGTAAAAGGAGTTGTGTGTTAAGGGGTAGGATTGTGTGGATGGGTGCAGGAGGTAGAAAATGGGGCGAGGGTATGTATCTTAGATAAGGAAAAGGGTGTATGATGGGCAAAGTTATTTGAGATGTGTGTGTGTGTGTGTGTGTGTGTGTGTGTGTGTGTCTGTGTCTGTGTGTGTACATGCATAGGAGTAAAGACATAACATACATATATACATGGTTAAGAGAATAAGCAACACGAGTGTAAGACTCTCTCCCCCGTAACACACACACACACACACACACACACACACAAACAAACAAACAAACAAACAAACAAACAAACAGACAAACAAACACTACTCTTAAACTAACACTTAATTAAGTAACTTACACTGAAAATCACCACAAGTTTCATTTCGGTAATCCTATGCCTCAGTGTACTTTTCTAAGGGGTTATTTACACAGTGGGAAGGTGTGAGAGGAACTTGATAAACACATTACCCACTAGTAAAAAAAAAGATGGACCAAAGATTCTCATATATGGACGATATTCCTATCAATACTACATCGAATACTGACCCCAATGGGATATCGAAGCGACATCTGTATGTATCTGTCCGCACTAAACACTAACTCCACGCTTCGTTAAACACTATAATATTAAGAGGAACATATAATACAACGGTTTAAATAGGACATGCTAATGAGCCGGTATCAGTAGGGACTTAACGATCATAACTTGCTAATTATGGTGATCATTCGCGCGGCCCAAAAACATTGGTAACAAGAGATAATTTCTGGTACTTTGGTTCCGTTTTCTATGCATTGCAGCCAGGTAACGGGCGGGGGTGGGGTCCTGCTTTCCATGTAGGGGGGGCTTGCCTATATTGTTGGGACGTAAACTCCCCTGGGGCACGACGGTACGAAGTAACCCCCTGGGGCACGACGGTACGAAGTAACCCCCTGGGGCACGACGGTACGAAGTAACCCCCTGGGGTACGACGGTACGAAGTAACCCCCTGGGGTACGACGGTACGAGTCTCATGTCCGACGGTACAACCCATGCGTATGGTGGTACGACCCCTTGAGCACGACGTTACGACCCTTTTTGAGCACGAAGGATACGATAGCATGACCTCTGACCTTCACTGACGAGGTCAGAGGCCAGTCTATCGTACTCCAAAGGTCGTCGTGTCGTGCCTCAGGGTCGTAAGGTCGTACGCAACTGGCTAACAAGCAAGACAGTACACTAACAGGTGGTTCAGCATCGCGGTTTCACTTCAGACTGGGGGGGGTGGGGGTGTTCAGTGAGAGAGAGAGAGAGAGAGAGAGAGAGAGAGAGAGAGAGAGAGAGAGAGAGAGAGAGAGAGAGAGAGAGAGGTGGCGGGGAAGGACGTGCAGAAAACGGGAATCATCACCAATGAAAACAGTGACGACCGTTAACGGTCAGACAACATCTGTTTCACCCCCGTTTGATAATCCTTGTATAATACTGTTACCCCCGTTTGTGGTATCCTGTTCTGGCTTGTTACATACAGTCTGTTGCACTGTTGTGGCCCAAACAACGGTCCTGTTGTGACCCCCCCACCTGTATGGTCCATTATCACCTGTTGTGATGACCCGTTTAGCTCTATCCTTTAGCTAACTAATATATCTATTATATATCTACCATTTAGCATCTACTGTAGATAATCTATGCCATTATTATAATTAAACAGATCTCTTACATTCAAGGTAAATATAAAAGGCTACACTCTAACGGTTCGTTTAATTGCCTTACTATAAGTGGTTATTATAAGCAGGGAACACAATACGTGGCTACCGGATTCAAAAATAAACTTACTTTGATTGTTACACTCGCCAAGTTATCATTAGATAAGACTCCCCTTAAATCCAAATTACTATCTCCTCTATATCACTTCTATCTCTCTTTATCATCGTGATAATGCATTCCCCTTCCCTCATACGCCTTATATATATATATATCAAATATTGCATAAAATGAGTATAAGTTTGAGAGTAACTTATACTTACCCCTATATATACCCACCGCCCACTAACTCAACAGAAAACGGGTATCATTTCCCTCCCTTCTTACCTTGCAATCACCAGTTCGTGGATGAGGCTCAGTGGCCCCAGGGAGTCCTGGATATACCGAAATTCACAAAACCATTAAAAAAAAGAGAGAGAAAAGAAATAATAAGCTGAAACCTTAACAAATGAGGAGACAACAATAGAAAAAAAGAATGTAAATAGCCGTTGTATTTTTGTACGTCTTTCAAAAGCCGGGTATTGTCCTGAAGAGCAGAAAGGAATTAGAAAAAGAATTAAATTCTCTCAACCATGCAGAGATAAGAAGTTCACTTGTGAGCGTAGACGAGCCAACCATATCGTCAGCGCGGCTACAGTACGTCAAGCAATCTATCATCGTACGTCAGGCAATCGGGTAGGGTACAGGTGCTAATTAGGGAATTAAAAATTTGAGAAATGATTTCAAGATTAAGATCAAATTCCCGCCAATATCAATCTTGCTCCTTGGTGAATAACTTTATGGTTCTCTTTCCCTCCTTACTCCCTTCCTTCTTCAAACTTCCCTCACCTTCTTCTCCCTCACAGAGACGCCATTCGTCCCTAAATCACCCCAAAAAAAAGTGACATGTTTGTGAAATACGTTTGTGAAATCGCTTCAGCTAACGTATTAACTCACATTATCCCAAGTGTGGGATGATCAGCGTCTGGGGAGCTGTATCCCAGTGTCCAATATGTGATATAACATCTTCACAGAAAATATCCGCTCGTGTATGACCGTAGAGGTTTATTTAAAAAATAAAAATCATAATTCACAATCTGGCATCTAGGAGGATCTTACCATACAATAGGCCATATTGTCCCGCGCAGTGACCAGGAAGATGGTGAGGGAGATGCATTAAAAAAAAAAATTTATTTCCCCTCCGTTCGATTTAAGCCGCTTTTACCCACTTGACACGACGAAAGAGTAAATTAAGTCGATGTTGACCAAAGGGATGAGGAGGGAGAAGGCATAGGTCTGCCCAACTGTGAGGGTGAAGATGATTTTATTTCAATCATCCATTTTCCAAAAGGCATGATGACCAGATACATGTCCTCCTCCCTGTCCGCCATTTGCCTCTTGAGCATAGACGACCATCACACAATTTTCCTTTTTTTTTTTATTTTGACAGATGTCCTGCAGGTCTGACAGGTGTTTGTTCTCTTAAACGAACTTAAATGAACTAGACATTAAAAAGAGGAGCCTATTATTAGTGACTATAGTTGATGATGATTGAAAATGAGTCGCCCACCTTTTGATATCAATAGAAATTATATATTTGTGTTTTGGTGATGTCAAAAGTGACTACCGTATTTGATTTTGTGATATATATCATAGAAAATAGACTGATATCAAGCGGGATTAGAAATTACATACCGTAGGATCTATATTTCTGAAAAAATATGTAAATAAGTTTGTGTACATTTACAGAAGAGTATCGTGTGTAAAATATGTAAATAAGTGTGTACACAATTATAGAAAATACCGATACATCAGTCATTTATAGTGAGTGAAATACCATTATAGTGATGTGTCATTGTATGTACGTAGGAGTGTTTGGAAATATACCATTTTTGAGTCCTGAAGTGTGTCTCTATTGCGTCATATGACAGGAATGCGTCACACAGCTGAACTATATATATACACCTCAAGCCACGTCACACACACGTAAGTACATATTCGCCATGTTATGTATTTTATATTATGTATTTTTTGAGAAAAAAAATATATAATAGAGCATAGAAAAACAAAAACAAAAATTTTTGAAAAGTCGTGTATTTGAGTTTACGCTTAATATAATGGTTAGCTTAAAGTTAATGGGTTAAGCTAAGCTGATTTTTCTGGTGTTTGACCAAATATCGGTTTTCAGCTTAATCATGGTATGTGCAGGGGTAAAAAGCTTAATTTTTGGTGAAGGAAGTAATCATCTATTACAGTAATGTTGAGCATAAGCATCACTGATATGCGTTAAGCTTTAAAACCAATGTAACAGCTTTCAACTAAGCTGAAATGACTGAAATGACAGATTAAGCTCACGATTCCAACTTAGACATCTGAGAAAGTTATATACCTAGAATGGGTTAATATTAGAGTCCAGCTTGAATTTACATATCCAAAGCTTACATATCCAAATCAGATGAGACTCCAGCTTTGGGATTTTGATGGTAAATGTTAAGTATAACGATTAAGCTTTCTAGCTTATCTCAAGCTGTACATCAATCTAAAGCTCCTTGTCTCTGCATGAAAACTTTGTCGCAAAGCTTGAACTCGTAAAACCATGGTAAGCTTAATGTCAGTTTTATTTTTTATCTGCTTGAATTAGTCGTCTGCTCGGAAGGGTATGTAGGATTATGCAAATAAACTTTGCTTTCACCCTTTGACCAAAGCTCCTGCGTGCTTTTTCGGAATTAACTTAAGCGGTTCTCGACCACTGGGTAATATTCTAATGACAGAAAGTAATACACTGTTAAGTACTGTTTATAAGTATTAGTTCAAGTGAGTACTAGTGTTAAGTAATTGCTTTTACACTTAGGCACTTGTACAAGAGGTAATTACAGGTCAGGACTAGTATAAACGAAGTACAATGTACTTGTACAAGGAAAACTTAGTGCTAGGTTAGGTATTAAATGCAAGCAGGGAATGATACATGCAATATACTCCTAAACAAATAGGTATTTGTACACAGGTAAGTGGCAGTGCTTCTAAGTTCTAATCTAAGTTCTATGTACACAGGTAAGTGGCAGTGCTTCTAAGTTCTAATCCAAGTTCTATGTACACAGGTAAGTGGCAGTGCTTCTAAGTTCTAATCCAAGTTCTATGTACACAGGTAAGTGGCAGTGCTTCTAAGTTCTAATCCAAGTTCTATGTACACAGGTAAGTGGCAGTGCTTCTAAGTTCTAATCCAAGTTCTATGTACACAGGTAAGTGGCAGTGCTTCTAAGTTCTAATCTAAGTTCTATGTACACAGGTAAGTGGCAGTGCTTCTAAGTTCTAATCCAAGTTCTATGTACACAGGTAAGTGGCAGTGCTTCTAAGTTCTAATCCAAGTTCTATGTACACAGGTAAGTAGCAGACTGTGCTTCTAAGTTCTAATCCAAGTTCTATTACCAGAAAGTGTTATTATAAGCAAAGGGGTCGTTTTCTAGACCCGGGAGATGATATTCGATTGACCATTGATAAAAAAAAAGACTTTATTCGTTCGTCCAACAGTGGCGTGTGTTCGTTCGAATTCTGTCTTCCTTTGGCTTCGTTTGTGGCTGTGGAGTGCAGCGGAATGATGCGCTAAGGCCAGGGGAGGAGAGACGCGCATGATGGTTTGTGTTAGGACAGTCGGCTGGGTTATTCTGGCGCCTTTGGCTTCGAGAATTGAAAATGGTTGTTTGGCTGTTTCGAAGCCCGTGGTTCAAACGGTCGTTTAGCTGCTTTGAAGACCTTGGTTCAGCTTGTTGTTTTCATGCTTCGAAGCCCGTGCTTGAAACGGTTATTTAGCTGCTTCGAAGCCCGTGGTTCAAACGGTTGTTTAGCTGCTTCGAAGCCCGCGGTTCAAACGGTTGTTTGGCTGCTTCGAAGCCCGTGTTTCAAACGGTTGTTTAGCTGCTTCAAAGCCCGTGTTTCAAACGGTTGTTTAGCTGCTTCGAAGCCCGCGGTTCAAACGGTTGTTTGGCTGCTTCGAAGCCCGTGTTTCAAACGGTTGTTTAGCTGCTTCGAAGCCTGTGGTTCAGTTGGTTGTTGTACACAAATCTTTTCGTAACTTGCCCAGGTTAGAGTCATGTGGGCAGTTTTATGTCTTACAGAGACTCGAATTTCTCACCGCCGAAGCAGGAGAGGCGTAAGACCCGTGCGGTGGTCGCTGATAATTCCCATCGCTGGCAATGTTCTTCAGGGTACTCGAAAAGGATCCACGTTCCTTGCTTGTGTTCCCTATGACGGACACGGAGGAGTTTGTGGCACTAGGGTTGTGTGGAGACGTCAGGAGAATCACCTGTGGTGTTTTGAGACTGGAATGGTTCAGTCTGAGTGGGTATTTAAGGCGTCCATGAAACAGATTCGAAAGACATTGGAGCTCTTCCTCAGCGTTGTGTGATGAGAGAGGAAGCACCCACCAGCAGCGAAGGAAAATTTGTGAAGGATTTAGAGTTTTAGGATCCTGATCTATACTTCAAGTCTTCTCTAAACCGAGAATGGACATGGTATCCGAACCTAATGAAGACGCCATAACCGTGGCCTTCCGTGGCAACCATTGGGAATGGTAGTGAAAGAAAAAGAAATATTGAAACAGAGAAGGTACCAGGACGTCCCCTGGTTGCCCCCCCCCCCCCTTCCTCTATCTGTGCGACTGAGCAGCGGTCAGGAGCTGGGCAGGTGTTTCACCTGGAAGTTGAGGATGGATGGAGGAGAGAGAGAGAGAGAGAGAGAGAGAGAGAGAGAGAGAGAGAGAGAGAGAGAGAGAGAGAGAGAGGACACAGCTGAACCAACAAGGTGGAACCACGCTTGACCAGGTAGCAGCGAACCTGGCTGAGAAAGGGCGCGCGCTAGCAGGAGCAGCACACCTCAGGCAGGTGCAGGAGGAGGAGGAGGAGGAGGAGGACAAAAGGCAGGTGATGGCGGGAGAGAGAGAGAGAGAGAGAGAGAGGAGAGAGAGAGAGAGAGAGAGAGAGAGAGAGAGAGAGAGAAGCAAACGAGACACCATCAGGATCTATGCTCCATCTGCTGTCAGGGATACCTCAAGCCCCAGACACCCGCCCGTCTGTCTGGGTGAATGGATGAATGAGCTGACGGACTGGTGGGTGAATGGATGGATGGATGAGCTAATGGATTACTGGGTGAATGGATGGATGAGCTGATGGATTAGTGGGCGAATGGATGGATAAGCTGGTGGACTGGTGAGTGAATAGATGGATGAGATGATGGTGGGTGAATAGATAGATGAGATGATGGATTACTCGGTGAATGGATAGATAAGCTGATGGACTGGTGGGTGAATGGATTACTGGGTGGATGGATTACTCGGTGAATGGATGGATAAGCTGATGGACTGGTGGGTGAATAGATGGATGAGTTGATGAACTGGTGAATGAAAAGATAGATGAGCTGATGGACTGGTGGGTGAATGGATTCCTGGGTGGATGGATTACTGGGTGAATGGATGGATAAACCGATGGATTACTGGGTGAATAGATAGATGAGTTGATGGATTGGTGGGTGAATGGCTCGCGGGGCTACGTCGGTGGATTGAGGAGGAAGACTGGATGAACAGATGGTCTATGTTATGTATCTGTATCGTCTCTTGTGTGTCCCTGAAGACTCGAATTGTCACGAAATCGCTCGGATCTTTGTGCTTCATTTTCCTTGCATGAATCTATGTATCTATCTATCTAAGTGGATGTGGCCGACTGCAGCCTTCCTTTGTCTAATCCCGGCGATGGCGGGCGGGAACAGCGATCAAGCATGATTGACAACACCAACAAAAGAAGAATCGACTTCATTTCAGCTGTTGGTTGATGTGACCCACGCGTTGAGCCGTGACTGACATGATAACGAGAGACGTAGGATCGCCCGAAGCCCACGTCTCTCGACGGAATCCAGTGGGCCGGCGAAATGCAAGGCCTCTAGAAGGAAACATCACCTCCGTGTCTTCAGATAAAGAGAGAGAGAGAGAGAGAGAGAGAGAGAGAGAGAGAGAGAGAGAGAGAGAAGGGGGTTGGGGGGAGATAAAAAGAGGGGCTTTCCCCCGTCTCGTTTGTCTGTTCCCTAAAGATGTTATGCTCTGGGAATGAGCATTTTATGGGAGGGTGAAGGGTCAACGTCGGGAGGGAGGGAGGGGCGCTGGAAGGGAGGGAGGGATGGGCGCTGGAAGAGAGGGAGGGAAGGGCGCTGGAAGGCGCGGAGCAGGCAAGCTAATGTTTAGTGTATAGTGTCCCCCTGTTCCTAGCTACCTTACCTTACCTTACCTTACCTTACCTTACCTTACCTTGCCCTACCCTTGCCAAGGCCCTGCCCTTCCTAAGGCCCCTGCACAACCAGATCCGCCTCCGTCAGCCTTGGTCCCCAAATCCAGATCCTGGAAGATCCCCAATTGCCCTTATTTTTTGAGACTGATTCTCTGTTCCCGAAACCAATGTAGCTATTACAGGGTTCTCTAGTCTTGACTGATCGTCATTCCAGGGTTCTCTAGTCTTGACTGATCGTCATTCCAGGGTTCTCTAGTCCTGACTGACCAGGGCTGGAGTGAAACATCAAAATAACAGGGAATGAATAGAGAAAACGGGAGGCGGGGGAATAACCTTAGATTATTATATTTTCAATGTTTTGGATACCTTTTCCCTGTGGTTGTGCACGTTGCTACTATACTATACACAGTTTTACTCAAGGATTGTATAGTGTCATATCTTGTACCAGGACCAGTAAATTACACTCTCTGGTTACCATGGTTTAAGGAAGAACTCGACCAAGCCTGTGTCAGTGTTTCGAAACAGACTCGTTTCGAATCTGCTTCCGTCTCAGAACTTGTGCCCTGAGTTCACTTCGCATACAGACGCAGGACTCACATACAGTTACCCCCACCTCTTTATTTTTCGAACGTGACTTAAGAGAGGAGTTTGAACGCCCTCACGAACGTCACTATTCGTAATAGAACCGTCGTAATTGTATAGAGGTAGGCGTGTGTGTTGAGGGTTCATTCTCTTGCCCGCCCCTAGCTCAAGGAGTTCGAGATAAGAAGCGAAACAATGAGTCCTGATAACTGTCCAGTACAAAGCCACACACACACACACACACACACACACACACACACACACACAAAGGGAGGAAGAGATATGACGGTTAACAAAGTAATACAGGAGGAGAGTACAGAGAGGTGTTTCTGTAACCCTTCTCCTGTTCTCATGATGTTTAAAGAAATATCTTATGTAATCTGAAATTTCGTGTGTACTGGTTATTGAAGTGTTTTTAGTATGCTTGAAGATCTGAGAACTGGGTGATTTGCATATATATATATATATATATATATATATATATATATATATATATATATATGTATTGCTTCTGGGGAGGCCTAATTCTAAACATATCACGCACACCAAAATAATCTCCCGAAATCCAAAAACCCACAATACATTACCTTCTAGTTCTGGCGTTAGCTCACAGCTTTTAAAAGATGATAATAACACACACACAAAAAAGACAATAGAAACAACTTCAAGAATCGAGATATGGCGGAACCGGTGGACGAGACAATAGTTTATGTTTGAGGAAATCATATAACACGAGTGAGTGAACCTAACGAAGGAAGTGCTTTCACTTGTTGAGATAGTGTGTGTGTGTGTGTGTGTGGGTGTGTGTGTGTGTTGCATATAGTCTAGTCAAGGCCTCTCCTCATATCTTGTCTTTGTGAGGACCCACATCGACATTCTTATGTATATATATATATATATATATATATATATATATATCCCCCACCTGACCATCTGGTGTGGATGAAGCTGCTCGCTGTTCATCCTCTTCGAAGTAGTTACAAAACACAAAAAGAACAAGGAAACAAAAGAACATCTCTATGGGCCACCTTTTGTTTCTGTTCTCTCTCTCTCTCTCTCTCTCTCTCTCTCTCTCTCTCTCTCTCTCTCTCTCTCTCTCTCTCTCTCTCTCTCTCTCTCTTGCTGGGCAGCAGTACCCTCCCTTCCAGTGCGGTAAGCGCGCCACTTAGAAAAAAAAAAAGTGGGAGGGATACACTTAAGAGACAAGTGTTGGTAGTGAGGCGTGGTTTCAATGGCACTAGCGCAGACCACACACACAAAGTGTGAGAGGACGAAGATACAGCGGCGACAAAGGGAAGGGAAGAAAGAGAGAGAGAGAAGGGAGGGGGGGGGAAAGAGAGAAACGAAAATAAAGACGATTGTGGAGCAGTTGTGGGGTGGTTAGGGGGAAGGAAAGGTTTAAGTGGTGTGGGAAAGATTGGGAAGAAGGCGCGTCCAAGTCTCTCAAAACGTAATTCTAGTGTGATTTAGAAGTGTGTTTTTTTTTTTTTTTTTTTTTTTGACGAGGCGAATATAGAATAGGTTGGTGTTTGGTAATCGTGATATGAGCTATGGTTTGCGTAGGGGGGGTTGTGAATGTAGTAGGGGGTAAATAAGACATGGTGTTGTGAGCTGCTGTTTACGTAGAGGGGGGAATAATGTAGCGGTTTAGATCAAGTCTTATGGTGATATATGGTGAAATATGGTGATATATGGTGATATATGGTGATATATGGTGATAGAGACTCTGGATTATGGGGAATGTATGGGAACAAGTAAGGCCTCGGTGTTCATCAAGGATGTGCGTGTGTGTGTGTGTGTGTGGGTGGAGGTGTGTGTGGTAAGTCGTTGTGGTAGAGGTGGGAGTGGGTGGAGGTGTGTGTGTGTGTGTGGTAAGTCGTTGTGGTAGAGGTGGGAGTGGGTTAAGATGTGTGTGTGTGTGTGGTAAGTCGTTGTGGTAGAGGTGGGAGTGGGTGGAGATGTGTGTGTGTGTGTGTGGTAAGTCGTTGTGGTAGAGGTGAGGGTGGGTGGAGGTGTGTGTGTGTGTGTGTGGTAAGTCGTTGTGGTAGAGGTGGGAGTGGGTGGAGGTGTGTGTGTGTGTGGTAAGTCGTTGTGGTAGAGGTGAGGGTGGGTTAAGATGTGTGTGTGTGTGTGGTAAGTCGTTGTGGTAGAGGTGAGGGTGGGTGGAGGTGTGTGTGTGTGTGTGTGGTAAGTCGTTGTGGTAGAGGTGAGGGTGGGTGGAGGTGTGTGTGTGTGTGGTAAGTCGTTGTGGTAGAGGTGAGGGTGGGTGGAGGTGTGTGTGTGTGGTAAGTCGTTGTGGTAGAGGTGAGGGTGGGTGGAGGTGTGTGTGTGTGTGTGTGGTAAGTCGTTGTGGTAGAGGTGGGAGTGGGTGGAGGTGTGTGTGTGAGTGTGGTAAGTCGTTGTGGTAGAGGTGAGGGTGGGTGGAGGTGTGTGTGTGTGTGTGGTAAGTCGTTGTGGTAGAGGTGAGGGTGGGTGGAGGTGTGTGTGTGTGTGTGGTAAGTCGTTGTGGTAGAGGTGGGAGTGGGTGGAGGTGTGTGTGTGTGTGTGGTAAGTCGTTGTGGTAGAGACGGTCCTGGGTGGAGGTGTGTGTGTGTGTGTGTGTGTGTGATGATAGTGAAGCTACTGATGGTGATAGCAGAAGAGATAAGAGTGACAGCTGTAGTGATGATGGTGATAGCAGAAGAGATAAGAGTGACAGCTGTAGTGATGATGATTTGTGATAATAGTGATGATGATAGTGATGAGTGGTAGTGAAGGGGAACATTTAACGTCGACTGTCTGTCATTCTATATGTCTTGTCTGTCATTTTGTCTGTCTTGTCTGTCATATTTTGTCTGTCTGTCTGTCTGTGTGTACGTCTTCCCTTTCTGTCAACCCCCAAGATTGTCAACAATGTAAAGTGTCATCTGGTTCAGACGTGATGTAAGAGACTGAGCGTGACATCATAATCCACCTGGGTCACGTCTTTTCGGTGTCAGGAGGTCAAAGGTCAATGTCAGGAGGGGGAAGGGGGGGGGATTTATTTATGCTTCTGCCAGTCATTTAAGGTGCACAATAGTGCCTGAGGCCAGCACCAGGTCACCTCGAAGCTTGCTGATTGAGACGTGTACTGGCGAATCCAACCACCCAGTACACACACACACACACACACACACACACACACACACACACACACACACACACACACACATATATATATATATATATATATATATATATATATATATATATATATATATATATAGAGAGAGAGAGAGAGAGAGAGAGAGAGAGAGAGAGAGAGTCCACGGGGAGAAATGAAACACGATAAGTCCCCAAGTGCACTTTCGTGTAATAATCACATCATCAGGGGAGACACAAGAGAGAAATAAGTCAGTTGCTATACAACGAAGAGACGTAGCTAGGACGCCATTTGGTAAACATGTGATTGTCCATGACAGACAACGAGCGTATCATATATATATATATATATATATATAGCCGTTTTGGGGTGTATCAATGCCCACGATAAAAAAATACTTAGACGCCGAGAAGATTTTGATCTTTTTACATCGTACTGAAGGATGTTTGGGTTAAAGCGAGTGTTCCAATAAGCAGAGGAGGTCCTATTATCCGTACCCTTGCTCTGCACTGTGTACTGTGGGGTGCACTGCTACCCAAGCACAAATAAACCTTTTGATACGACACGTCTAAATATTACTCTTAGAATGTCACGTTGGCTTAGCGTCTTGTGAATATGTATTGTATGTTGTGAATGTTTAGCATCTTGTGAATGTATATATTGTATGTTGTGAATGTTTAGCGTCTTGTGAATGTATATATTGTATGTTGTGAATATTTAGCGTCTTGTGAATGTTTAGCGTCTTGTGAATGTATATATTGTATGTTGTGAATGTTTAGCGTCTTGTGAATGTATATTGCATGTTGTGAATGTTTAGCGTCTTGTGAATGTATGTTGTATGTTGTGAATGCTTAGCATTTCGTTAATGAACTGTTCGTTGTGATGATGTATTTATCATTATCTTAAATAATAACTCGTTGTCATATCTGTCTGTTGAAGTATAGATATCTTCGTTGTGTTATGATTTATATTCGGTTATGTAAGAAATTGCGGACAGAGGATTTGATTGTTTGAATGATTGTTAGATACCTAACGAATCTAACACCCACTACAACCTCCACCACACATTGCAACCCCCCAGAATCTAAGTAACACACACTACAACCCCCCAGAATCTAACTAACACCCACTACAACCCCAGATTCTAACTAACACCCTCTACAACCCCAGATTCTAACTAACACCCACTACAACCACCAAAATCCAACTAACACCCACTACAACCCCCAGAATCTAACTAACACCCACTACAACCACCCCCAGAATCTAACTAACACCCACTACAACCCCAGAATCTAACTAACACCCACTACAACCACCCCAGAATCTAACTAACACCCACTACAACCACCCCCAGAATCTAACTAACACCCACAACAACAACCACAACCAGAATCTAACTAACACCCACCACAACCACCCCAGAATCTAACTAACACCCACTACAACCACCCCAGAATCTAACTAACACCCACTACAACCACCCCAGAATCTAACTAACACCCACTACAACCACCCCAGAATCTAACTAACACCCACTACAACCCCAGAATCTAACTAACACCCACTACAACCACCCCAGAATCTAACTAACACCCACTACAACAACCACAACCCCCCCTTACTATAACCATGTGGTTCTGTGTGTTCCACAGCAATAACACCCTCCTCCACCATGCCCCTCCCTACCCCCGGCCCCCCGAGAACAGACCACCTCCACTCCCTCTTCTTACAACCGACTCCCCCGAAGCGGGTCGTTTACGGCACAAGGGAATCTTTCATCACCTTTACTCCCCCCCCCCCCCACCCCACCCCTAGTGTATGGTGAAGACCCGGGGGGGGGGGGGGGGGGGGGACTCACTGGTGATGCTCACTAGGCCTGCCAGTGGGAAGGAGGCCATGTTGTCCCTATAGCCTCTAACCATTCCTGGAGAATTTGAATATACATACATATATATATATATATATATATATATATATATATATATATATATATATATATATATATATATATATATATATATGTGTGTGTGTGTGTGTGTGTGTGTGTGTGTGGTGTGTGTGTGTTTGTGTATGTGTGTGAGTGTGTGTTTGTGTATGTGTGTGTGTGTGTATGATGTGTGTGTATGTGTATATGTGTGTGTGTGTGTGTGTGTGTATGTGTGTGTGTGTGTGTTAGTTAGTAATATGTAGTAAACATTGACAGTGTCTAGTGTTGATATGTCATTAAGAGAAGGTGTATCTTACACATACGATTGTTTTGGGGTACATTTTACACACACACACACACACACACACACACACACACACACACACGTAATTACCCATGGGTGATTATTACACAGAGTTCGTCCAGCTAGCTAACAATCGTTTCTCTTAAACGATGAAACATGATGAATGAAGTCCTTAGAGTTTAATTGTTCACTGATCCTCTTAGGGATGGGGCAGTGAAAGGGGGTGGGAGGGGGTTGTCTCTCCCCATGATTACGTAGTCTCACTGTAACTATGGTAACGAGCTGTTCCTGTGTCTATATCAGACGGGTGTTCGTAACAACCCCCCCTTTTGGGGCTGTTTCAGCCCAAAGGGGAGAGGGAGAGGGGTTGTTAGACAGTGGCTGGGTGACAGAACATCTGTCTACCTTGATCTCTTCTGTGTCATCTAACCAATTCTGTGGTTAGATGACGTAGCTTCTGTCTACCTTGATCTCTTCTGTGTCATCTAACCAATTTTGTGGTTAGATGACGTAGCTTCTGTCTACCTTGATCCCCTTCTGTCTCCATCCCGTCTAACTACAGGTCTTTCTGGAAAGTTATTTATAGATTTCAGAGAAAAAAAATTTATGGAGCCTATCTAAATATATATATATATGGCATGAGAGAGAGAGAGAGAGAGAGAGAGAGAGAGAGAGAGAGAGAGAGAGAGAGAGAGAGAGAGAGAAAGAGAGAGAGAGAGACGCAACAGTTTAGTGGAATAACAGAACGTTCCCCCAGCGATACGCGAGACTCATGACCTGGGACACACAAGGGACACCAGGTCACAGGTGGCCAGTACATGTGACCCCAGGTCATGAGGAGAGGCTCCTCAAGCCTTGAGACACACACACACACACACACACACACACACACACCTTGAGTGACATGACCGATGAGGTAAATGTCAGGAGGTGGTCGGGCTGACAGTCGACCCCCTTTCATGCTTGCTGACAACACTGGCGTGGGTAACGCCCCTTTTCCCCCCTTCTCCCCTCTTCCCAGATGGCTTGGAGGACGTGTGTGTGTGTGTGTGTGTGTAGGACAGGTATGATAATCACATAACTGGCCTAATAATTGGTCTATAATCTCCAGCCTCGACCGCAGGAGCAAACAAGGTCATACACAGAGCCCCTGTGAAGATCAACCAACTCAAATTTCCCAATGTTTATATTCTAACACCTCTCTCCCACTCACTCACCCTCTTTTTATCAGCGTTTATCTACCTCTACCTCACTTCTTATTGACGTATCGTCAAGACAAACACAATCAAATGGGTAATTAGACACGTAGGAAGGCCTTTTTTTTTATTTTTTTAGTTTCGTATTGATGGATTGAGAAACGCGCGAGGGAGGCAATGGCAGACCCAAACCAGCGCCTTGTGGAACGCCTGTATGTAGACCAGTGGTTAGGTCTCCGTCCGGCAGATGGCTCTGGGGTCGAGGGTAGAGGAAGGGGATATGAGGAGTTGTTCCAGGCATCAGGTCACACTGCTGGACATGATTGAATGACCTGGGTTCGAAGCCTGGCTCATCGCTCACAACTTGGGGGGGGGGGGGGGGGGGGGCAATTAAGAGCAAGAAATCTTTTCTTACAGAACGTTAATTATTCCAGATCATATACACCAATGTCATATCTTTTCAGTTACACGAATATCATATCTTTTCAGTCACGGTTTTTTTTTTTTAGTATATTTTTTTTTTCGTGTTTGTTTTTTTACTTATTTTCGTTATATAAGATTTCGTGACGTGGGGGCACTGATCTCGTTCGCTGATGATCAATTATTTGGAGTGGAATGACCAATTGTGTGAAGGTTCGTTCACTGCATTATCACTTGGTCTTTTAAAAAAAAGATAGGATTTTCCGGTCTCTCTCTCTCTCTCTCTCTCTCTCTCTCTCTCTCTCTCTCTCTCTCTCTCTCTCTCTCTCTCTCTCAACTACTCTCTTAACTAACTACCAGCAGCGTCGCTACCTCCACCACCACATGGCCACCACAGCCACCGCGATCAACCACACCAACCAACAACACCCCACAACCCACAACCACCCACCCACATCCTTCAATCATTCAGTCTGACCTGACCTGACCCCCAAGGACGGATCCCGAATATACCCACACGAACCACGCATTCGTTCGTGTCTTCCCACCCTAAATCTTAATATTGGGTAGGTGACCTCATGAAATGACCTGATGTCATGATAATTCCCTTAATTACCATAGCCTTGGATGAACCAGCAGTGATCGGTCGCCATCTGGAAGGTAACTTAGGAGTGGGGGGTGGAGGTAGGGGAAGGGGATTGGTTTAAGCCGGGAAGGTCAAGGTCAAATAGGGAGGGAGGTCATCTGAAGTGACCTGACCTCCGTGTGCTCCTCCCTAATGACACGAGCATCATGGACGTGTCGTCATCATCTCGTTCCCACCTCCCCACGTTTTCTATAGGTTATTAGTTCCCACCTCCCACGTTTTCTATATGGTATTAGTTCCCACCTCCCCACGTTTTCTATAGGTTATTAGTTCCCACCTCCCACGTTTTCTATATGGTATTAGTTCCCACCTCCCCACGTTTTCTATAGGTTATTAGTTCTCACCTCCCCACGTTTTCTATAGGTTATTAGTTCCCACCTCCCCACGTTTTTCTTAATGCGAAACGCCTTTGTGTGTGTAACAAAGATGAAGAACGTCTCGTGATCACGTCGCTAGAATGTGGAAGAGCGAACATTTGTGAACATTTAATAATGGTAAAAAAAACGTTCATGAACATTCAATGACGCTCAGAAAACGTTCATGAGCATTCAGTAACGCTCAGAAAACGTTCATGAACATTCAAAAAATGCTCGCAAAACGCTCATGAACGTTCATTAACGCTCCAAAAAAACCGTTCATGAACATCCAATGAACGTTACTGAACATTCAAGAACGTTCGAGAACATACCAGGACGTTAAAAAAACGTTCAAGAACGTTCGGGAATGTTCACTTTATGATCTGTCTCGTGAGAACCCGCCGCAAGTTATCATAATGTTCACTTCTTCGCCCCCTCACCACCCTCATTGTCGCCTCTCGTTTTCTATGGTCTGTTCTGTGCGCCACCTGTCTTTACTTTTCTCCTCCTACTTCTATATATCTCCTTTATTTCATGATCCTCTTTAACATTCGTTTCTTCTCTTCCTCTTCTCAATTCTCGCCCATCCTCCCACACCAAAAAAAAAAACGTGATTACGGACGAGGAGGAAAGAAAACGTAAGACCGATACCCTACTTTTGACCCTGAAAAATATGAAAAAAAAAATGGAAAGAAAAAAAATATAATGGTACACTATTTTAACCCCGCAATTAACTGACATGTACCAAGATGGTGGTTCTTTAAACTAAGAATCAAGGAGAGCTCCGTACTTAACTCCCCCGCCATTACTTCAGACCACATAATAATATCATCATCAAGTTGGCATTAACTTTGACCTCCACTGATATATAATATTTTTTTTCACTTCCACTGAAATATCTTTTTTCTTTCGTTCAGTTTGGAGAGCTGCTTGGTTGTGTGTGTGTGTGTGTGTGTGTGTGTGTGTGTGTGTGTGTCGGTCTGTCTGTCTGTCTGTCTGTCATGCTTGTGTGTGTGTGTGTGTGTGTGTGTGTGTGTGTGTCATGCTTGTGTGTGTGTGTGTGTGTGTATGTGTGTGTGTGTGTGTGTGTAGTGGCAGCAGCTGTGTACGCGTGTAAACCCCCACGTCTATAAATATTTGTACACACACTGAGCCAGTTTCTGGGCAGAGACGTACTGGACGGGAAATTATTGGTTGAACTTGTGTATATGTGTGTGTGAACAGATCAGTGTAGTGCAAGCCTAGCCCTGCCCCATGTTTATGTGGTACCAGCCCATTTGCTAGTTTGTCATTGTTAGCGTAAGTCCTGTGTGTGTGTGTGTGTCTGTGTGTGTGTGTGTGTGTGCTCGCTCACTGCCCTTTTCTCTCTCTCTCTCTCTCTCTCTCTCTCTCTCTCTCTCTCTCTGTATATATATATATATATACATATCTAATCTTCTCGTAGGAGGAGTGGGGGGGCGGGGGGAGAGAAGCGGGGAAATCCACCCAACGGCCCATTTTCTTTAAAAAGATAAAACAGAACACGAGCATGAGCTCACTTTGGTAGTGATGATGAAGATGAAGATGATGATGATGACATCACCCTCACTGTAAACCCCAAGTGGTGTGTGGGGAGGAGGGGGTCTTTTCCCCCTCCTCCCCCACACACACACCCTCCCTTGTACGACCAGCAATGACCACTGGGGTAGTTGAAGGTAATTTTCCTCAAGAATCTTATAATTGTGTATTGTCATCTGTGTGTTTGTATCGGACGACTTCACCAGTCCTGGCTTAATTGCTCAGGCTGGTTGCCATATGGTGGGTGGTGGTGATAAGGGTAGCTGTGGTGGTGGTGATGGGTGGTGGTGATAAGGGTAGCTGTGGTGGTGATGGGTGGTGGTGATAGGGGTAGCTGTGGTGGTGATGGGTGGTGGTGGTGATAGGGGTAGCTGTGGTGGTGATGGGTGGTGGTGATAGGGGTAGCTGTGGTGGTGATGGGTGGTGGTGATAAAGGTAGCTGTGGTGGTGATGGTGATGGGTGGTGGTGATAAGGGTAGCTGTGGTGGTGATGGGTGGTGGTGATAGGGGTAGCTGTGGTGGTGATGGGTGGTGGTGATAGGGGTAGCTGTGGTGGTGATGGGTGGTGGTGATAAAGGTAGCTGTGGTGGTGATGGTGATGGGTGGTGGTGATAAGGGTAGCTGTGGTGGTGATGGGTGGTGATAGGGGTAGCTGTGGTGGTGATGGGTGGTGGTGATAGGGGTAGCTGTGGTGGTGATGGGTGGTGGTGATAAAGGTAGCTGTGGTGGTGATGGTGATGGGTGGTGGTGATAAGGGTAGCTGTGGTGGTGATGGGTGGTGGTGATAGGGGTAGCTGTGGTGGTGATGGGTGGTGGTGATAAAGGTAGCTGTGGTGGTGATGGTGATGGGTGGTGGTGATAAGGGTAGCTGTGGTGGTGATGGGTGGTGGTGATAAAGGTAGCTGTGGTGGTGGTGGGTGGTGGTGATAAAGGTAGCTGTGGTGGTGGTGGTGATGGGTGGTGGTGATAAGGGTAGCTGTGGTGGTGATGGGTGGTGGTGATAGGGGTAGCTGTGGTGGTGGTGATGGGTGGTGGTGATAAGGGTAGCTGTGGTGGTGGTGGTGATGGGTGGTGGTGATAAGGGTAGCTGTGGTGGTGGTGATGGGTGGTGGTGATAAAGGTAGCTGTGGTGGTGGTGGTGATGGGTGGTGGTGATAGGGGTAGCTGTGGTGGTGGTGATGGGTGGTGGTGATAAAGGTAGCTGTGGTGGTGGTGGGTGGTGGTGATAAGGGTAGCTGTGGTGGTGATGGGTGGTGGTGATAGGGGTAGCTGTGGTGGTGGTGATGGGTGGTGGTGATAAGGGTAGCTGTGGTGGTGGTGGTGATAAGGGTAGCTGTGGTGGTGGTGGTGATGGGTGGTGGTGATAAGGGTAGCTGTGGTGGTGGTGATGGGTGGTGGTGATAAAGGTAGCTGTGGTGGTGGTGGTGATAGGGGTAGCTGTGGTGGTGGTGATGGGTGGTGGTGATAAAGGTAGCTGTGGTGGTGATGGTGATGGGTGGTGGTGATAAGGGTAGCTGTGGTGGTGATGGGTGGTGGTGATAGGGGTAGCTGTGGTGGTGATGGGTGGTGGTGATAGGGGTAGCTGTGGTGGTGATGGGTGGTGGTGATAGGGGTAACTGTGGTGCTGGTGATAGGGATAACTACCAGTGTCTTAAACCTTCATACCAGGAGCTTTGAGACTCGCCTCTACCACCCACCCTTCCCTGGAACCACCATCTTCACCATCCACAACACTATAACCATTTAGAATCACCATCACCATCACCATCATCATCATCATTTCTGGGGTCATCACAACCATCATTAGGGGTCATCACAACCATCCTTATCATCCCTCATTATCATTAACACAACCAGGGATATTCGTATAGTTTTACCACAACTACTACCACAACCAGTAATTAACCCAAACGACCACGTCATCCAGTAATTAACCCAAACGACCACGTCAACCAGTAATGAACCCAAACGACCACGTCAACCAGTAATTAACCCAAACTACCACAACCAGTAATGAACCCAAACGACCACGTCAACCAGTAATTAACCCAAACGACCACAACCAGTAATTAACCCAAACGACCACGTCAACCAGTAATTAACCCAAACGACCACAACCAGTAATTAACCCAAACTACCACGTCAACCAGTAATGAACCCAAACGACCACGTCAACCAGTAATGAACCCAAACTACCACAACCAGTAATTAACCCAAACGACCACGTCAACCAGTAATTAACCCAAACGACCACAACCAGTAATGAACCCAAACTAACACGTCAACCAGTAATTAACCCAAAACCTCCAGTATTAACCACAATCCACCACCACCACCATCACCACTCCTCTTTAACTCCAGCCAGCCACACTGACCACCACAACCACAGGAGCAACAAGAGGATTTAATTCGTATGAACCACTTGTTTGTGCATTATGACAATCTGTCCGGATATCCTGCAGTAAGACGTCTTTAAACCTAGCCAAAGACATCTTCAGGTGTCTCCACACTCCCTCTCCCTCTCACACTCCCTCTCACCTCTCTTCCACACTCCCCAGCCCTCTCACCTCTCTTACACACTCCCCAGCCCTCTCACCTCGCTTCCACACTCCCCAGCCCTCTCACCTTTCTTATACAGCAAGAAAATGGCCTTCCAGGCCTTCCTTTTTCTTCTCCCAGTCAGTCTGGAAGCTGGGTAGTTGAGGTCAGGGGCTAAAAGAATGGGTTCCTGGATTTGTCTCGTGGAGTTCCCTAAATGCCAAAAAAGGAAAGTAAAGGATTGTGAGCAAATGGTGTTGGGGAAAAGGTTCAGATACGCGTACGCAAAAGGGTTCCAGATGGGATGGTGGTTTACAGACGCTTACGCAAAGAGATCCAGATGGGATGGTGGGTCACAGTCGCTTACGCAAAAGGGGTTCCAGACGCTTACGCAAAGAGATCCAGATGGGATGGTCTTGACTGACGAAGAAGCTCAAGAATGATCACAGAACAAGAGATTGGTGATTAGAAACCATGAAGATTAGGAAAAAGGGAAAACAGGGATTGGGTGAAGATTAGTAGGAAAAAAGGGGGGTCATGGGACAGAGTTCGAACGTGGCGAAAAGCTCCCACAAGAGGCTGAAACGAACCTGGAATAGAGAGAGAGAGAGAGAGAGAGAGAGAGAGAGAGAGAGAGAGAGAGAGAGAGAGAGAGAGAGTAAAGAAAGGCGAAGAAGCACCTTGGTCAATAGTTAGGTTCCCAAGTGAGAGTGTGAGACAAAGAGACGAGGGGAGACGAGAGTGTGTCGTAAACATCCCAAAAATAAACCACAGCAGATAAGGTTAAATGTCACAGGCCACTCTGTCACAGACGAGATTAAAAGGTCGTTCAAGAAGGTTGTGTGACAACAACCAAGTATGTTATGAAGTTGATCGTAACGGGTGTCACAGATGAACTGGTGATTTTCATAGACAAACATTTTTTGAGCTGATTAAGTGAAGGTGATGAATTCATAACACCCTAGTTGATGACGTCCTCGATCCACTGTCCTGTAGATGATTTTATTCCATAAATGCCCCAATGCACCATTCCACAAAATGCCAGAATGCTAAGCACCTAATTCCACAAATGCCTGAGCCATTCATATTATGAACCAAACACTAAATATTCATCCAGTCATTGTAAAACGAATATCTTTATTCACATACCTTGAAGTTTTATATATATATATATATATATATATATATATATATATATATATATATATATATATATATATATATATATATATATTTATATCATATTTATGTTTATATTTACTTATTATACTTTGTCGCTGTCTCCCGCGTTAGCGAGGTAGCGCAAGAAAACAGACGAAAAAATGGCTCAACCCACCCACATACACATGTATACACATACACGTCCACACACGCACATATACATACCTATACATATCAACATACACATATATATACACATACGCAGACATATACATATATGCACATGTACATAATTCATACTTGCTGCCTTTATTCATTCCCGTCGCCACCCCTCCACACATGAAATGACAACCCCCTCCCCCTCCCCGCACGCGCGCGAGGTAGCGCTAGGAAAAGACCACAAAAACTTTAACGTTAAGTCAAATGTAATTACTTGTAAAAAGAATCCAAGGTTACCTTTTCATGTAACTAAAGGGACGTCTTGCTCATCAAACTTAATTCGGATGGTTTTAGTATGATTCCATTTAATAAAACACTTTGGAAAGGTACATGTGTGTGTGTGTGTATGTGTGTGTGTGTGTGTGTGTGTGTGTGTGTGTGTGTGTGTGTGTGACTGGTCGCAGGTATCATAAATCAAGAAGAATTAGAATCTTCGCTGTCCAGTATTAGTCTTCGTTAATGACCTGACTTGAATATCGCCAGGATTTGACCTGTAAATATCGCCAGGACTTGACCTCACTGTTATGACCTACGAATATCGCCAGGACTTGACCTCAGTGTTATGACCTATGAATATCGCCAGGACTTGACCTCACTGTTATGACCTGTGAATATCGCCAGGACTTGACCTCTGTGTTATGACCTACGAATATCGCCAGGACTTGACCTCACTGTTATGACCTATGAATATCGCTAGGACTTGACCTCTATGTTATGACCTACGAATATCGCCAGGACTTGACCTCAGTGTTATGACCTATGAATATCGCCAGGACTTGACCTCTGTGTTATGACTTCCGAATATCGCCAGGACTTGACCTCACTGTTATGACCTATGAATATCGCTAGGACTTGACCTCTATGTTATGACCTACGAATATCGCCAGGACTTGACCTCTGTGTTATGACCTACGAATATCGCCAGGACTTGACCTCACTGTTATGACCTATGAATATCGCCAGGACTTGACCTCACTGTTATGACCTACGAATATCGCCAGGACTTGACCTTTGTGTTATGACCTATGAATATCGCCAGGACTTGACCTCACTGTTATGACTTCCGAATATCGCCAGGACTTGACCTCTGTGTTATGACCTACGAATATCGCCAGGACTTGACCTCACTGTTATGACCTATGAATATCGCCAGGACCTGACCTCTGTGTTATGACCTATGAATATCGCCAGGACTTGACCTCTGTGTTATGACCTCCGAATATCGCCAGGACTTGACCTCTGTGTTATGACCTATGAATATCGCCAGGACTTGACCTCTGTGTTATGACCTATGAATATCGCCAGGACTTGACCTCTGTGTTATGACCTACGAATATCGCCTATACCTAATTTTGCAAAGACCCGAATATTGATTCAAGATTCATGCGGTATTCCCTTCCTGTCACATATACTGTATGTGTTACCGGACTCCGCCGCCTGCTCAGGGTTACACCGCGAGTGGAGAGTTCCCTTTAGCGAGGCTGTGTCACTTGGGAGTATAACAGAGTCGCCACAGAATGTGGAGTTTACATTACCCAGCTGCTGGACGTAGCGCAGTCTTGAGGAGTTTATGTAATAAGGCCCTGGGTAACACTTAAGACTCACTGTAATTGGTCGTTCGGTAGTTAAGAATATGAATATATATATGAAGGCAGCAAGTATGAATATGTACGTGTATATATGTATATGTCTGTGTATGTATATGTGCGTGTATGGGCGTTTATGTATATACATGTGTATGTGGGTGGGGTTGGGCCAATCTTTCGTCTGTTTCCTTGCGCTACCTCACTGACGCGGGAGACAGCGATAAAGTATTATGAGGATAACAATAATAATAATAATAATAATAATAATGATAATAATAATAATAATAATAATAATAATAATAATAATAATAATAATAATAATAATGATAATAATAATGATAATAATAATAATGATAATAATGATAATGATAATAATGATAATGATAATAATGATAATATATATATATATATATATATATATATATATATATATATATATATATATATATATATATATATATATTATAGAGGGAGACCAAATTGGAGGTGGAAAGATGGAGTGAAAAAGATTTTGTGTGATCGGGGCCTGAACATGCAGGAGGGTGAAAGGAGGGCAAGGAATAGAGTGAATTGGAGCGATGTGGTATACCGGGGTTGACGTGCTGTCAGTGGAGTGAATCAAGGCATGTGAAGCGTCTGGGGTAAACCATGGAGGGCTGTGTAGGTATGTATATTTGCGTGTGTGGACGTGTGTATGTACATGTGTATGGGGGGGGGTTGGGCCATTTCTTTCGTCTGTTTCCTTGCGCTACCTCGCAAACGCGGGAGACAGCGACAAAGTATAAAAAAAAAAAAAAAAAAAAAATATATATATATATACATATATATATATATATATATATATATATATATATATATATATAAATATATATATATATATATATATATATATATATATATATATATTCTCTCCCCGTGAGGACGTTCCGTTCTCTTATCTCCAAAAAAACCAACGTCTCCTCCCCTCTCTCCCTCCCTCCCTCCCTCTCCCTCCTCACCCTCCCTCCCTCTCCCTCCCTCCCTCCCTCCCTCCCCTCCCTCCCTCCCTCCCTCCCTCCCTCCCTCCCTCCCTCCCCTCCCTTCCCTCCCTCCCTCCGCCAACAAAAGCCTCACGTGTTCGGCTCGGGGGCAGAGTCCGGACCCCCGCCCTTCTAGTCCGGAGGTGGTCCGTGCACTGGGGGAGAGGGGAGGGGGGGTGGAGGGGGGGACACTAGGAAGAGAACGGGAGGCGGCCAGCTGCTGGTCCTCTCCCCCAGGTGGTGTTGGGGGGGGTGTGGGAGATAGCCAGCTGCTGGTCCTCTCTCCCAGGTGGTGTTGGGGGGGTGTGGGAGATAGCCAGCTGCTGGTCCTCTCCCCCAGGTGGTGTTGGGGGGGTGTGGGAGATAGCCAGCTGCTGGTCCTCTCTCCCAGGTGGTGTTGGGGTGTGTGGGAGATAGCCAGCTGCTGGTCCTCTCCCCCAGGTGGTGTTGGGGTGTGTGGGAGATAGCCAGCTGCTGGTCCTCTCTCCCAGGTGGTGTTGGGGTGTGTGGGAGATAGCCAGCTGCTGGTCCTCTCTCCCAGGTGGTGTTGGGGTGTGTGGGAGATAGCCAGCTGCTGGTCCTCTCTCCCAGGTGGTGTTGGGGGTGTGTGGGAGATAGCCAGCTGCTGGTCCTCTCTCCCAGGTGGTGTTGGGGGTGTGTGGGAGATAGCCAGCTGCTGGTCCTCTCTCCCAGGTGGTGTTGGGGGTGTGTGGGAGATAGCCAGCTGCTGGTCCTCTCTCCCAGGTGGTGTTGGGGGTGTGTGGGAGATAGCCAGCTGCTGGTCCTCTCTCCCAGGTGGTGTTGGGGTGTGTGGGAGATAGCCAGCCAGCTGCTGGTCCTCTCCCCCAGGTGGTGTTGGGGTGTGGGAGATAGGCAGCCAGCTGCTGGTCCTCTCTCCCAGGTGGTGTTGGGGTGTGTGAGAGATAGCCAGCTGCTGGTCCTCTCTCCCAGGTGGTGTTGGGGTGTGTGGGAGATAGCCAGCTGCTGGTCCTCTCTTCCAGGTGGTGTTTGGGTGTGTTGGAGATAGCCAGCTGCTGGTCCTCTCTCCCAGGTGGTGTTTGGGTGTGTTGGAGATAGCCAGCTGCTGGTCCTCTCTCCCAGGTGGTGTTGGGGTGTGTGGGAGATAGCCAGCTGCTGTCTCCCCCGCAGGTGGTGTGTGGGAGAGACCAAACCATCTGCTCTCCCCTCTCCCCCGCAGGTGGTGTGTAGGGGAGAGAGACAAAACCAGCTGCTGGGCCTCAGGTGGTGTGTGAGAGACAGCCAGCTGGGTTCCCCCTAGATGGAAATGGGGGGGAAAAAACCCCACCCGCTCCTTATATGGTAGCTAGATCAGACCAGCTGGTCCCCAGATGGTGCGTTTTGATAACCACATTTTCCCATGACCATACTATCAATATCAGACCTCCTCCTCCTCCTCCTCCTCTTCCTCCTCCTCTTCCTCTTCCTCCTCCTCCTCTTCCTCCTCCTCCTCCTCCTCTTCCTCCTCCTCCACTAATTAATCACTTAATTGATATTCACCTTAATGACCATCGTTCAATTTGAACGACCCCATCAGGTCTGGGACTCGTATAAAGTCGTGTGTGAGGGTCACCCACTTGACCTCTTCGATCGACAGCCAATCCACGGCAAAATAAAACAGTCCTCCGTACACTGTACGTACCACGAGCCAGCTTGTACACCAGTCCTCCGTACACTGTACGTACCACGAGCCAGCTTGTACACCAGTCCTCCGTACACTGTACATACCACGAGCTCAGCTTGTACAGCAGTCCTCCGTACACTGTACGTACCACGAGCTCAGCTTGTACAGCAGTCCTCCGTACACTGTACGTACCACGAGCTCAGCTTGTACAGCAGTCCTCCGTACACTGTACGTACCACGAGCCAGCTTGTACAGCAGTCCTCCGTACACTGTACGTACCACGAGCCAGCTTGTACGGCAGTCCTCCGTACACTGTACGTACCACGAGCTCAGCTTGTACAGCAGTCCTCCGTACACTGTACGTACCACGAGCCAGCTTGTACAGCAGTCCTCCGTACACTGTACGTACCACGAGCCAGCTTGTACGGCAGTCCTCCGTACACTGTACGTACCACGAGCTCAGCTTGTACAGCAGTCCTCCGTACACTGTACGTACCACGAGCCAGCTTGTACAGCAGTCCTCCGTACACTGTACGTACCACGAGCCAGCTTGTACGGCAGTCCTCCGTACACTGTACGTACCACGAGCCAGCTTGTACAGCAGTCCTCCGTACACTGTACGTACCACGAGCTCAGCTTGTACGGCAAAAAAAAAAGAAAGCAGGTCTCCGTACACTCATAAGAACGTACTTAATAACTCAAATACACATGACAGTACGAACGCAGCGCGCCGTACACTCTCAACAACGTACGTACATTAAGCCAGCACGTCCAAGGAGAGAGAGAGAGAGAGAGAGAGAGAGAGAGAGAGAGAGAGAGAGAGAGAGAGAGAGAGAGAGGACACTGAGCCGTGTGCCAGTCTCGCCGCCCACAGACATGTGACAGTTCAAAAAAAAAAAGAAAGAAATAAACCCACTGTGTGACACGTCTGTCCATCGATCCATGTACCCAGGACGCATGACGGAGTGGGGCAGTAGTGGCGCGGACCCTCTGCTCCATTTTAGAGACGTGGGTTCGATGTTTGTACACCTGCCGGCGCTGGCCGTACATCCCCTTCGTACAGGTGCATCTCTCTGGGGTTTTCTGGGCAGTTATGTTGTGCACTGCTATGTAATTTACGATTTGTTGAGTTCACAATGATATCTATCTATCGATCTATCGATCTATCTACCTATCTATCTATATATATATATATATATATATATATATATATATATATATATATATATATATATATATATATATATATTATTCAAGAAATACAACTTCTTTTTTCATATGTACGAACACGTATCTAACTCAAAACACACACGTACATAACACTCACAAAATAGGGCGCTCACACACACACACACACACGCACACGCACACACACGCACACGCACACGCATAGAAATAATACACACCAACACACATTACGCAATACCAGTTCAAAGTGTAGATCTGTTTCGGGTAATTTGATACTTTCTTCAGAACTCAACTTGGATAATTCGATTATCTCAACGCACATGATTTTCTTTTTTTAATCTTTGAACTTTTAGAATTTAATTTTTCGTTTAATAGCAATGAGCGGGGGTGACTTTGATATGATTATAAATAGTTGTTGAAAAAAAAGTAAGAAAATATATTGATATTGGAACTTACACTAGACGATAGAGTATATATATCGGTACAAATTCTCTTTAAATTATATCCATAAATGATTAATGCACTCAGTGAAACTGCAATACTTAAACTTTATAAGTTTATATCACCGGAAACAGTATATACATACATAAAGTAGGATTACCTATATCAAAATTGCCTTAAGTGAAAGAGATGGAAAAGAATTGGACAGTTGAGCAGCGACATCTGCTATATTACGTAAACACGAAGGGGGGGGGGGACGACACCAGTTACCATGGCAACGTATGACAACAAGCAAGCCATCATAAACCCCGAAGACGTCCACGTTCCACAACAGCAGAATAACATCACAAGACAAGACACGAGCGAACGACTACATCGCCTGTGTGATGTGAACCCTCTACGTGTCAATAGGGGCGAGAATGCAAAGATCCAGGGCATGAGGGTGGCGAAGGAGGGGTGGGGTGGGTGCCACTAACGAGGTCGACGCTCAGCGGCGGGGTCACGCGGTATGAAGCGGCGGTTGTGGCGCAGCCGAGGGCGTGCCATCTCCCATGACTCCTCACGTCTTCCTTCACGTGACGCTGCGTTCTTCCCTCTGTGGCAGTGCCAGATACTGCAACCGGGTCCTTTAGGGACTATTCTTCGTAGAAATCGCCCAGGGAAAGAGATCGTATAGGATTATCGGACTTAAAGATGAGAAAATGTGAGAGTCACTCTGGTCGCTCGCTGAAAACGTTTATAAGGCCAGCAGACGATGGCCTACTCTGAGTTTCGCGCCAAAATCTTCCCGCCAACGTGACGTCAAATCCCCCAGCCAATGCCCATCGTTCCCGCCACAACGTCCGAAACGTAGTCCACCACGAACACACATTTTGACCAATAAACTGACACATTTTTGACATTAGTCTTATACCTGTGTATTGTAAATCAATACAAAAACCTCACTGTATACTTGTATCATCTACAATCATAAGATGGAATGAAAATACAGATAACAATTCTAGATAAGGGAGCGTAGTCGAACACAAGGTCCAGGAATTCGGCGCGTCCAGCTCGTCCCACGTCTCA
>NC_092234.1:7951593-7969093 GCF_036320965.1 Panulirus ornatus
ACACACACACCTCCCACCCCACCACAAGACGCAATTTGTTCAGCGTGTCCTTCAGCAGGGAGGCCCCCCCCGCCCCCCTTCCACATTCCAATTAAGTGTTCAGATATGCGAAGGTTCAGGCAGGGGGAGCTACACACACACACACACACACACACGCACACACACACACACACACCATCACCATTTTCCATTGATCGACCTGAGAAATGGCCGACCTCCTCCTCCTCCTCCGTCATGTCTCGTACGACCTCCTCCTCCTCCTCCTCCTCCATCATGTCTCGCACGACCTCCTCCTCCATCATGTCTCGTACGACCTCCTCCTCCTCCGTCATGTCTCGTACGACCTCCTCCTCCTCCTCCGTCATGTCTCGTACGACCTCCTCCTCCTGCAGCATGTCTCGTACGACCTCCTCCTCCTCCTCCTCCTCCTCCGTCATGTTTCGTACGACCTCCTCCTCCTCCTCCTCCTCCGTCATCTGGAGGGTTACCCAGGTGGCAGCGGATGTCGCCCTCCACCGAAAGGGATCGATCGTCGGGTTTAAGGGGACGTTCGAGGATGAGGTTAGTACTGAAGTGGAGGTCGTCCTTGAAGCTCCTGGGTCGTCGTTCTCGACCCTGAGAAGGAGGGTTTACTCCTCGAAGTTTTAAGGGTGAGGGTGGAGGGGGAGGTTTGAGAGAGAAATCCTGGATGGACCAAAGTCCAATTGATTCCTAGTCACGTAGTGGCCTTATCACCAGCTGGGGGATGTGCTTGTATTATCCCCCACACCCCCACACCCCCACACACACCCCCACACCCCCACACACACCCCCACACACACCCCCACACACACCCCCACACCCACCCCCACACCCCCACACACACCCCCACACACACCCCCACACCCCCACACACACCCCCACACACACCCCCACACACACACCCACACCCCCACACACACACCCCCACACCCCCACACCCCCACACACACCCACACACACCCCCACACACACCCCCACACCCCCACACACACCCCCACACCCCCACACACACCCCCACACCCCCACACACCCCCCACACCCCCACACCCCCACACACACCCCCACACACACCCCCACACCCCCACACACACCCCCACACACACCCCCACACCCCCACACACACCCCCACACCCCCACACACACCCCCACACCCCCACACACCCCCACACACACCCCCACACACAACCCCACACACACCCCCACACACACCCCCACACACCCCCACACACACCCCCACACACACCCCCACACCCCCCCACACACACACCCCCACACCCCCACACACACCCCCACAGCTTAAGCTGGGTCAGCAGATCCCACAGCTTGAGCTTCGAGTGCCATTTCGTCATTACTCAGAAGGAAGGATTTTGAAGGACTACTCTCTCTGTGTTGGGGAGATCCTATATTTGAACGAAGGGCTTGCTATTAGGGAGGGATCCTAAATGTGAACCATCGCTCTTTCCCCTCGTAGTCTTGTAGAGTTGGTTGGCTGGGTGGTTTGGTTGGTTGGTTGATTGGTTAGCTGGGTGGTTGGTTGGTTTGGTTGGTTAGCTGGGTGGTTGGCTGGTTGGTTGATTGGTTGGTTGGTTGGGTGGTTGGTTGATTGATTGATTGGTTGGTTGGGTGGTTGGTTGATTGATTGGTTGGGTGGTTGGTTGATTGATTGGTTGGTTGGTTGGGTGGTTGGTTGATTGATTGGTTGGTTGGTTGGTTTGGTTGGTTTGTTGGTTAGCTGGGTGGTTGGTTGATTGATTGGCTGGTTGGTTGGTTGGTTAGCTGGGTGGTTGGTTGGTTGGTTGGTTTGGTTGGTTAGCTGGGTGGTTGGCTGGCTGGTGGGTTAGTTTGGTTGGTTGGTTGGTTAGCTGGGTGATTGGCTGGTTGGTTGGTTTGGTTGGTTGGTTGGTTAGCTGGGTGATTGGCTGGTTGGTTGGTTTGGTTGGTTGGTTAGCTGGGTGGTTGATTGATTGATTGGCTGGTTGGTTGGGAATCCTATTGTTACACACACACACACACACACCTGTAACCTTGGCCCGTAAATCCCCGTAATTCCCCTCGTAAATCCCTCACCTCCAGTCCTTGCTGGATCACTACCATTTACACCACAATCCCCCCCTCCTCCCCCCCTGCCCATCGCCCCCCACCTTCCCCTCCCCCATGCCCATCCCCCACCTCCCCCTCCCCCACCACACACCTCCCCCCACCACACACCAGGTGCAGGAAATGCCCGCCCGCCGATCTCGGACCCGCCCGCCGATCTCGGACCCGCCCGCCGATCTCGGACCCGCCCGCCGATCTCGGACCCGCCCGCCGATCTCGGAAACAGTTAACGTGCCCAGGTATCGGCTCTGCCCCCGGATACTCTCTGACATCCGGCCACCAGGCGGACGCGCATGTACAAGGCCGTACAGACGGCATCACGTGGGTGGAGCACATGATGATCACACACACACACACACACACACACACACACACACACACACACACACACACATACACACACACACACACACACACACACACACACACACACACACACATACACACACACACACACACACACACACACACACACACACACACACACTCACACACACACATACACTCAGGATATAAGGTAACAGATAAAACATGGGGGGCCCCCACAAGTGTTGAACCCCCTCCCCCGTACACCACAAATACGTAATTGTAGATAGTTGATTAAACCATAAATGTGATGTCACACTCGTTAAACCATAAGTGTGATTTATACACCCATTAAACACCTGCTGGATAGCATTACACACTTGGAGAGCACTACACACCTGGAGCACAACACTGCACACCTGTTGGATAGGACTACACACCTGCTGGACAGCATTACATACTTGGAGAGCACTACACACCTGGAGCACAACACTGCACACCTGTTGGATAGGTCTACACACCTGCCGGACAGCATTACATACTTGGAGAGCACTACACACCTGGAGCACAACACTGCACACCTGTTGGATAGGACTACACACCTGCTGGACAGCATTACATACTTGGAGAGCACTACACACCTGGAGCACAACACTGCACACCTGTTGGATAGGACTACACACCTGCTGGACAGCATTACATACTTGGAGAGCACTACACACCTGGAGCACAACACTGCACACCTGTTGGATAGGACTACACACCTGCTGGACAGCATTACATACTTGGAGAGCACTACACACCTGGAGCACAACACTGCACACCTGTTGGATAGGACTACACACCTGCTGGACAGCATTACATACTTGGAGAGCACTACACACCTGGAGCACAACACTGCACACCTGTTGGATAGGACTACACACCTGCTGGACAGCATTACATACTTGGAGAGCACTACACACCTGGAGCACAACACTGCACACCTGTTGGATAGGACTACACACCTGCTGGACAGCATTACATACTTGGAGAGCACTACACACCTGGAGCACAACACTGCACACCTGTTGGATAGGACTACACACCTGCTGGACAGCATTACATACTTGGAGAGCACTACACACCTGGAGCACAACACTGCACACCTGTTGGATAGGACTACACACCTGCTGGACAGCATTACATACTTGGAGAGCACTACACACCTGGAGCACAACACTGCACACCTGTTGGATAGGACTACACACCTGCTGGACAGCATTACATACTTGGAGAGCACTACACACCTGGAGCACAACACTGCACACCTGTTGGATAGGACTACACACCTGCTGGACAGCATTACATACTTGGAGAGCACTACACACCTGGAGCACAACACTGCACACCTGTTGGATAGGACTACACACCTGCTGGACAGCATTACATACTTGGAGAGCACTACACACCTGGAGCACAACACTGCACACCTGTTGGATAGGACTACACACCTGCTGGACAGCATTACATACTTGGAGAGCACTACACACCTGGAGCACAACACTGCACACCTGTTGGATAGGACTACACACCTGCTGGACAGCATTACATACTTGGAGAGCACTACACACCTGGAGCACAACACTGCACACCTGTTGGATAGGACTACACACCTGCTGGACAGCATTACATACTTGGAGAGCACTACACACCTGGAGCACAACACTGCACACCTGTTGGATAGGACTACACACCTGCTGGACAGCATTACATACTTGGAGAGCACTACACACCTGGAGCACAACACTGCACACCTGTTGGATAGGACTACACACCTGCTGGACAGCATTACATACTTGGAGAGCACTACACACCTGGAGCACAACACTGCACACCTGTTGGATAGGACTACACACCTGCTGGACAGCATTACATACTTGGAGAGCACTACACACCTGGAGCACAACACTGCACACCTGTTGGATAGGACTACACACCTGCTGGACAGCATTACATACTTGGAGAGCACTACACACCTGGAGCACAACACTGCACACCTGTTGGATAGGACTACACACCTGCTGGACAGCATTACATACTTGGAGAGCACTACACACCTGGAGCACAACACTGCACACCTGTTGGATAGGACTACACACCTGCTGGACAGCATTACATACTTGGAGAGCACTACACACCTGGAGCACAACACTGCACACCTGTTGGATAGGACTACACACCTGCTGGACAGCATTACATACTTGGAGAGCACTACACACCTGGAGCACAACACTGCACACCTGTTGGATAGGACTACACACCTGCTGGACAGCATTACATACTTGGAGAGCACTACACACCTGGAGCACAACACTGCACACCTGTTGGATAGGACTACACACCTGCTGGACAGCATTACATACTTGGAGAGCACTACACACCTGGAGCACAACACTGCACACCTGTTGGATAGGACTACACACCTGCTGGACAGCATTACATACTTGGAGAGCACTACACACCTGGAGCACAACACTGCACACCTGTTGGATAGGACTACACACCTGCTGGACAGCATTACATACTTGGAGAGCACTACACACCTGGAGCACAACACTGCACACCTGTTGGATAGGACTACACACCTGCTGGACAGCATTACATACTTGGAGAGCACTACACACCTGGAGCACAACACTGCACACCTGTTGGATAGGACTACACACCTGCTGGACAGCATTACATACTTGGAGAGCACTACACACCTGGAGCACAACACTGCACACCTGTTGGATAGGACTACACACCTGCTGGACAGCATTACATACTTGGAGAGCACTACACACCTGGAGCACAACACTGCACACCTGTTGGATAGGACTACACACCTGCTGGACAGCATTACATACTTGGAGAGCACTACACACCTGGAGCACAACACTGCACACCTGTTGGATAGGACTACACACCTGCTGGACAGCATTACATACTTGGAGAGCACTACACACCTGGAGCACAACACTGCACACCTGTTGGATAGGACTACACACCTGCTGGACAGCATTACATACTTGGAGAGCACTACACACCTGGAGCACAACACTGCACACCTGTTGGATAGGACTACACACCTGCTGGACAGCATTACATACTTGGAGAGCACTACACACCTGGAGCACAACACTGCACACCTGTTGGATAGGACTACACACCTGCTGGACAGCATTACATACTTGGAGAGCACTACACACCTGGAGCACAACACTGCACACCTGTTGGATAGGACTACACACCTGCTGGACAGCATTACATACTTGGAGAGCACTACACACCTGGAGCACAACACTGCACACCTGTTGGATAGGACTACACACCTGCTGGACAGCATTACATACTTGGAGAGCACTACACACCTGGAGCACAACACTGCACACCTGTTGGATAGGACTACACACCTGCTGGACAGCATTACATACTTGGAGAGCACTACACACCTGGAGCACAACACTGCACACCTGTTGGATAGGACTACACACCTGCTGGACAGCATTACATACTTGGAGAGCACTACACACCTGGAGCACAACACTGCACACCTGTTGGATAGGACTACACACCTGCTGGACAGCATTACATACTTGGAGAGCACTACACACCTGGAGCACAACACTGCACACCTGTTGGATAGGACTACACACCTGCTGGACAGCATTACATACTTGGAGAGCACTACACACCTGGAGCACAACACTGCACACCTGTTGGATAGGACTACACACCTGCTGGACAGCATTACATACTTGGAGAGCACTACACACCTGGAGCACAACACTGCACACCTGTTGGATAGGACTACACACCTGCTGGACAGCATTACATACTTGGAGAGCACTACACACCTGGAGCACAACACTGCACACCTGTTGGATAGGACTACACACCTGCTGGACAGCATTACATACTTGGAGAGCACTACACACCTGGAGCACAACACTGCACACCTGTTGGATAGGACTACACACCTGCTGGACAGCATTACATACTTGGAGAGCACTACACACCTGGAGCACAACACTGCACACCTGTTGGATAGGTGGATAGATAGATAGATAGATAGATAGAAAGGTAGATAGATAGATGGATAGATAGATAGATAGATAGATAGATGGATGGAGAGGTAGACAGATATATTGATGGACAGATAGATAGATAGATAGAAAGGTAGATAGAAAAGGAGAGAGAGAGAGAGAGAGAGAGAGAGAGAGAGAGAGAGAGAGAGAGAGAGAGAGAGAGAGAGAGAGAGAGAGAGAGAGCCTAGTGCTTATCAGGGGACGAGTGGAAGGGGATATCAGGTCAACAGCCTTGTGACCTGACCTGACCTGACCAATGGACAGCCTCCGGGGTCAGCGATCTTTAGAAGCAGAAGAAAAAGTGTTAAACGTCTGTGACCTGATGGCTGACCTTAATGGCGGGAGGACGAGGTGAAAGGTCACAGTGGGACGCTGATGCGCAGGTGACAGGAATGAGACGCGTTGTTTACTCTGTGTGTGTGTGTGTGTGTGTGTGTGTGTGTGTGATTACCTCTTCGTAATTACCCATTTGGCCTGGACGTGAGGTAGGGAGAGTTCTACACTCGTGGGGCGGAGGTAGGGGTGAGCGCACCCCGTCATCTCAAAAACATCCTTAAATGTCTTACAATTATATTTAAAATGTCTTACAATTATATTCCTTAAGATGTATGATTGTGTGGAATATTCTCTCAAGTCATCTTGAAGAATATCTTTATAATATCTTTTCCCCTCAAGATCGATTTGTGTGGAATATTCTTAGGTCATCTTGAAGATTATAATATTTTTTCCCCCTCCTAAGAATGGATGACCTCTTGTGAGGTGGACTATAATATAGTCTTCGTCACTGCACACAGGGTGGAGAAGGGGGGGAAGGTGGCTGGGTGGATCTTCATCTTCCCTTCAGGTGACATGAAGCCTACGTCACTTGAGTAAACATGAAATATAAACCCCACAAGAGCAGGTCACCTCTAAACATGTAATCAGACTTTAGGGGAAAAAGAAAGAATGGTCAACAGTGCAAAGGCCATAGAGATCGAACCCCCCCTCTCTTAATCACTAAAGCAGTGGAGGATTCTGTTTAAAAAAAAAAAATGGACTGATATGGGGTATTTGATAGCCTTGTGATGGACAGGAATTTATGGGATTTTGTCTCGTTTATGTCTTCCTTTGTCTTGGTGAGTTGGGGGAGAGGAGAGGAGGAAGAAGAGCGGGCCTTCGTCTAAAGGGAAGGAGCAAGAAAGTGCGATGAACTTCCATAGCTTGTGTGGAACTTCCTGCAAAACCCGGGGTAGGACTTGGGCCTTAACAGCCATGGCCAGCAGTCAGGTCGCGGGACAGAACAAACACCAGAGAATGAAAGTTGTAAACACTGTCATTACCTCCAGCCGCCTTGGGTCGGGGTAAAAGGGGGGGGGGCGTTCCAGAGGGAGAGGAGAGGAGAGAGGAAAAGGGGAGGGAGAGAGGGAGAGGTAGAGGATGGGGAGTGAGAGGTGGTTGGTTGGGGGAAAAGGGAGAGTAGCGTACCATTTGCCAAACCTAATAGGATAAAGGATCATCCTCTAAGTGTATGCCTGAGGCTGAGGTGGACTGCTGGTCCAAAAAGACTGACCATTTCATACTCCAACGCCCCTTCCCGAGTTAGCGAGGTAGCGCCAGGAACAGACGAAAGAAAGTGAGGCCTGTTTAGATAGATATGATTTGAAAACTCAGTCTCTAACCATGAGAGATACCTTTGCAAGTTATAGAGCCATCTAGTAACAACCACATAACCCTGTGCGTTTATCCTTCTTATGGTACGGTTTGATGTATGAATGAAATGACTCCTTTCATAAAATCAGTTTTTGCATTCACGGGAAGTTTACGAATCAAATCTGCTTGCGTTCAAAGCCGTAACTTATTCAGCTCAGACTTTTACCAGGATAATACTACAGTCCAGACTTACGAAGTGTATCACAACATCCCCCGTGATAGGGTTGTTGGTCTTTCTTCCTAGGTCATTAATATTGAACTGTCCATCTGGTCTTGACACATCTCTGTATACCCCACAGGCGCATCATAATCACTTTGACGTACATCTTCACATTCGTTTTCTTTCCAATTCTCTCTTTTTTTTTTTCTATCAACTTCTAATGATCAATCAGGTACGATTCCAGTAAATCCAGAAGCCTTATTATTAGTTTTGGTCGTCCTTGACTTCGCGAAGAAAGTTTCAGCTTCCCGCCTGTCTCTTCTGCCAATGAGAGGGAGGGAAGGGTCAGGCAGTCATAGTATTGAATAGACTTCACTCTCTCTCCCTTCATGTCAGCAATAGACGCCTCCTCTGTTGTGGTATTTTTCGTCCAGCTTGCACCTCTCTTGAATGACTGACTCCCCTCCCTCCCCACTTCCCTTTTTCTCTCAGAGACTCAGCAACTGTCGGATGGTTTTTTCCCATCAATTTCCTGTCAACACTCCAAAGTCCTGAGCTTCACTGACTGGTCCCTTTGAGATCGGAGGATTCTGTGATGACCTGAACACGAACATTACGATCTCATTGCACGCCTCGTTGACCTTACAATCCTCCAGCTTTGACCTCGTCTGATTTGATGTAGGTCTTGCCAGCAACCATCATGTCACCTAGATACCCTGAACCGCCATTGGGTTCGTCGTACACGCAACCTGAACCTCCATTGGGTTCGTCTGAACCATCATCTTGTTTACGTCTCGTAGCTCCTCGCCTTCTATAGAAGTATCCGTCTTTCCCTCGTTTCTCCTGGAGCGCAAGGGGCCTCTCCGCTTTTGCCCATGCGGCACAAGGGAGGGTTGTAATTAGCCAAGGTGTAGGCATCTCCCTGGTCCAGAGATAGGGGTTGAGGCAGACACGTGTCCTGAGCCATAATGATACAGCTATTAGCTCTAACGAGGTCGTAATGCTCTCCACTGTTGACCACGAAATGATGAGCTATGGTGGTTTGGGGGGCGTTCCAACCTCAACCCTTTCTCATGTTTGTGCATAAAAAACTTGCTTTCGTGTGTGTGTGTGTGTGTGTGTGTGTGTGTGTGTGTGTGTGTACAGAGAGAGAGAGTAACAAATGGTAATTCGTCATCTCCTGTTGTTCTAACAGAGCTCAAGGGTTCTCAGTAGAGTTACCTGGCCACTATTCCTTCCTCCCCCCCCCCCTCCCTCTATCCTCCTTACCTTGAAACCTTCCCTCAGCTTAACCTTGCCTCAGCTTAACCTTGCCTCAGCTTAACCTTGCCTCAGCTTAATCATACATCCGCTTAGCCATGCCTCATAACCACTCCTCCTCCTCCTCCTCCTTCTTCGCCTCCTCCTCCTTCTTCGACTCTGGGGAGTAACGCATTACGTAAGTTGAGGTGGTACGTCATAGCACGGGTCTTCGCCTCCCTCCCTCCCTCTCGACCTCCCTCCCTCCCTCGACCTTCCATCACTACTACCTGCGAGTCTGCCACTATCTTACCTCTTGTGTCTTCACCTCCGTTATGTGTCCTGCTGATAACTGACGCACTGTGGGATGTGTATGTAGGGGGGTCTCATGGTGTCGTCTGCTTCACCATCTTGTTTTCATTGACGTGAATTTGGAATTTGGGATTGATTTTTACATCAGCAGATAACCTGGTCATAGACCATCAGGGTCTTGTGTTATCTGTCCTTCCCATGTACTGTCCTCCAGCAGATAACCTCGTCATAGACCATCAGGTCTTGTGTTATCTGTCCTTCCCATGTACTGTCCTCCAGCAGATAACCTGGTCATAGACCATCAGGGTCTTGTGTTATCTGTCCTTCCCATGTACTGTCCTCCAGCAGATAACCTAGTCATAGACCATCAGGGTCTTGTGTTATCTGTCCTTCCCATGTACTGTCCTCCAGCAGATAACCTGGTCATAGACCATCAGGGTCTTGTGTTATCTGTCCTTCCCATGTACTGTCCTCCAGCAGATAACCTGATCATAGACCATCAGGGTCTTGTGTTATCTGTCCTTCCCATGTACTGTCCTCCAGCAGATAACCTCGTCATAGACCATCAGGTCTTGTGTTATCTGTCCTTCCCATGTACTGTCCTCCAGCAGATAACCTCGTCATAGACCATCAGGGTCTTGTGTTATCTGTCCTTCCCATGTACTGTCCTCCAGCAGATAACCTCGTCATAGACCATCAGGGTCTTGTGTTATCTGTCCTTCCCATGTACTGTCCTCCAGCAGATAACCTCGTCATAGATCATCAGGTCTTGTGTTATCTGTCCTTCCCATGTACTGTCCTCCAGCAGATAACCTCGTCATAGACCATCAGGGTCTTGTGTTATCTGTCCTTCCCATGTACTGTCCTCCAGCAGATAACCTAGTCATAGACCATCAGGGTCTTGTGTTATCTGTCCTTCCCATGTACTGTCCTCCAGCAGATAACCTGGTCATAGACCATCAGGGTCTTGTGTTATCTGTCCTTCCCATGTACTGTCCTCCAGCAGATAACCTGGTCATAGACCATCAGGTCTTGTGTTATCTGTCCTTCCCATGTACTGTCCTCCAGCAGATAACCTGGTCATAGACCATCAGGGTCTTGTGTTATCTGTCCTTCCCATGTACTGTCCTCCAGCAGATAACCTCGTCATAGACCATCAGGTCTTGTGTTATCTGTCCTTCCCATGTACTGTCCTCCAGCAGATAACCTCGTCATAGACCATCAGGGTCTTGTGTTATCTGTCCTTCCCATGTACTGTCCTCCAGCAGATAACCTGGTCATAGACCATCAGGTCTTGTGTTATCTGTCCTTCCCATGTACTGTCCTCCAGCAGATAACCTCGTCATAGACCATCAGGTCTTGTGTTATCTGTCCTTCCCATGTACTGTCCTCCAGCAGATAACCTCGTCATAGACCATCAGGGTCTTGTGTTATCTGTCCTTCCCATGTACTGTCCTCCAGCAGATAACCTCGTCATAGACCATCAGGGTCTTGTGTTATCTGTCCTTCCCATGTACTGTCCTCCAGCAGATAACCTGGTCATAGACCATCAGGTCTTGTGTTATCTGTCCTTCCCATGTACTGTCCTCCAGCAGATAACCTCGTCATAGACCATCAGGTCTTGTGTTATCTGTCCTTCCCATGTACTGTCCTCCAGCAGATAACCTCGTCATAGACCATCAGGTCTTGTGTTATCTGTCCTTCCCATGTACTGTCCTCCAGCAGATAACCTCGTCATAGACCATCAGGTCTTGTGTTATCTGTCCTTCCTATGTGTTGTTCTTTGCTGTCGTGGACTTACTTAATTAAGTGACGACATGTCTTTACACACACACACACACACACACACACACACACACACGGGTCTCTGTGGTGTATTGCTTAGCGCAAAAAAAAAAAAAAATGATTACAGATTGTGACAAAGGCTATTTGTCACAACCCCATCAACCACACGGTTATAATAACCTGTGACAAAGGCTCTCTGTCACAACCCCCATTAACCACACGATTCTAATAACCTGCATCATTACGTTGTTGATTCGTTGCGTGGCTTCGAAAACCACCTCTTAAAGTGGACGTGATCCGGCATGTGGGTACAGACTGGAAACTTCGACACTGATACAACTTTATAGTGTGTGAGAATACACTGATCTGTCTCCTGCAGGGGCTGGTTACGGTTTTGGCTCCGAGAGTTTGAACTGTCTCAAAGAGTTTGGGACGTGGAGAGAGAGGGAGAGAGAGAGAGAGAGAGAGAGAGAGAGAGAGAGAGAGAGAGAGAGAGAGAGAGAGAGAGAGAGAGAGAGAGAGGACGAAGAAGGAGCCAAGCCACACGAAGGATTCTTAATGACAACATGAGCTGGGTGGGGGGGGGGGGGGGAGGCACAAACATCGCCTCCACAATATCTTTCGTCGGAGTTTCGCCCCTGTGGCGTGGAGGAGCAAGGGTGATGATGGAGGAGCTGTCAGGGTCAGGGAAGGGGGAGGGAGAGAGAGAGAGAGATAGGGGGTACACCCAGCGTCTCTCCCTCCCTCCCTCCCTCTCTCCCTCAACCTTCAGCGGGAGTTCTCCCTCATGCAGCGGTGGTGGAGCAAGGTGATGGAGCGAGAGGCAGAAGCCTCCCCAACAGTTAGTTATCTTGGAGGACGAAATTGGAGGCGACCATTGCCTTGTATAACATACCCGGCCGTAAGGATAACCTTTCCCCCACTATTAGTCTACCTATCTATCTATCTATCTATCTATCTATCTATCTGGTTTCTATACACTTGCATCTCTATGAAATGAAGTATTTAGAAAATAGTTTATTCTTCTTTTCTTTCCTCATTCTTATCTGTCTTGAGTTCTGTCTTTGTGTTTATATGTCTTTCTACTTGCCTATATCCCTCAGTTTCTTTCGTTTATCATATATATATATATATATATATATATATATATATATATATATATATATAGATGTGATTATTACACGAAAGTGCACTTGGGAACTTATCGTGTGTCATTTTCCCCGTGGACTCATAGGAATATATGTATATATATTCATTCTATATTTTCTCTTCCCTGAAATTCAGGATGTGCGAGTCGTATATCTTGTGAGCTATCGGTGCCTTCGTGAGCTGTGTGAGCGGCAGTCTTGTCCCACAAGACTACCGGCGTTGTTCAACCTCTTCTCCTAATCACCAATCGATCGATGATTTCAGATATATGTAATGAGAGACTACGATGGCGAGTGAGGGCCTCTGGAGAGAGGGATATGTAGCCACCTTCAGTTCCCAATTTTATCCCATATATATATATATATATATATATATATATATATATATATATATATATATATATATATATATATATATATATATATATAATCTTTCGTCTCCTTAAATATAATTCCAGTATCTACTTTGTATATTTATGTGTGTGCGTATTTGTGTAATTACGCATCTCACATGACCCACTGAATGATTGATTGCGTCGGCTATAATTACTCCACTAACTGCAGATGACTCTCGATCCTTAACTACCCTCCTGGGTAATTGCCTAACTCGTCCACATTGATAGTAATCAATTCTACTCTCAATTACACACGTGTGAATGCCTCTTCTTTTGTCTATCACTTATTCATGCTTTATGTAATACAAAAGTTCATAGATTTGGGGACGGAATCAGCATTATATGCTGTTTGTGCTTGGTGTATTACAGAGACAAGCTGGCCCTAATTAGATTAGGTCTGTAACCTCAATAGCAGTAATTAAGTCATTATGTAATTACACTAATCATCTTGAATGAGTCGTTTTATTTTTGCCGTCAAAAAAGAGAAAAAAACAACCCTTCCGTCTATTTGTCTTTTCCTGTTTATTTACATATACTTTCTTCGTCTTCGTCGTATTGACGGTATCTTTCTGTCCTTACAGTGTCTTTGGGTCGTGTCTGTCTATGACTTGTTTTAAACTACTTTCTGTCTACAACGACCGAATATGATTCTCCAATCAGGGATGAGAGTCATTTGGATCGTATGGTGTTCATAGTGTTGTTTTTACAATGAATAAAGAAAACGGTTAAATGAACCTAGGCAGTCATTTGGGTCGCTGATACACAGTTGAGGTTCTACAGATATTGCGGAACTAGAAGGACGTGATTGTAACTTGCTAACTAGTCGTAAAGGAACTAAAGAACAAGGTGGGGTTAGAGAGGACGAGTGAGGAGAGGTGGACGAAGAAGATGATCATGTTCAGAATTGGAGGAGCTTGAACATGCAGGAGGGTGCGAGGCGTGCATGGGATAGAGCGAATTGCAGCGAGGTGGTATACAGGGAGCGACGTGCTGTCACTGAGCTGAATTCCATGGCGTATGAAGCGGCCAGGGGTAGAGAACCACGTATTGGCTTTTAGGGCCTGGGTGTTAATAAGGGGCACTGTGGTTTAAGTGCATTATGCATGACTATTTATTTATTTATCATACTTTGTCGCTGTCTCCCGCGTTAGCGAGGTAGCGCAGGGAAACAGACGAAAGAATGGCTCAACCCACCCACATACACATGTATATATACATAAACGCCCACACACACACATACATACCTATACATTTCAACGTATACATTCATATACATACACAGACATATACATATATACACATGTACATATTTATACTTGCTGCCTTCATCCATTCCCGTCGCAACCCTGCTACATGCACAGACATATACATATATATACACATGTACATATTCTTACTTGCTGTCTTCATCCATTCCCGTCGCAACCCCGCTACATACACAGACATATACACATATACACATGTGCATATTTATACTTACTGCCTTCATCCATTCTCGTCGCAACCTCGCTACATACATAGACATATACATATATACACATGCACATATTCATATTTGCTGCCTTCATCCATTCCCGTCGCCTTACCCGTTACATACATAGGCATATACATATATACACATTCATACTTGCCGCCTTCACCCATTCTCGTCGGCACCCCGCTGTGTTCCTGAGAGAGAGAGAGAGAGAGAGAGAGAGAGAGAGAGAAGAGAGAGAGAGAGAGAAAGAGAGAGAGAGAGAGAGAGAGAGAGAGAGAGAGAGAGAGAGAGAGAGAGAGAGAGAGAAATGCACGTGACCTTCATGGTATAATGTAATACTTAACAAATTCCCAGGTCACCAAGTCTCCTCAAGTTACACGTTAATTATTCAATGATGGTGGGATGTACTAATTACCCCCCCCCCCCCCCCCGAGCTGGTCAGACGTATGGCCGTGAATGAGAGAAGCTAATTACATGTGTGTGTGTGTGTGTGTGTGTGTGTGTGTGTGTGTGGAACGACGAGGAGCAGAGGGAGGGAGGGAAGGGAAGGGAGGGTGGATTTAATTAGTGCTCTGTAGACGAGGAGAGAGAGAGAGAGACCCTGCATATCTCACTGGTACTTAATTTAAGAGAAATGGTTGAGAAATATTAGTCAATTTGAATGCCTTGGTTTGCGGTAGACACATTATTTAATTTTTTTTTCCCCCCATTCCAGTTTAACACTGAGATCAGACGTCTCTCCCCCTCCCCCTTCAATTTCCGGGAATAAGATAAACATTCTTAAAGTCTCCAAGTCTTTCTGGTCTTGTAACAACAGACATCCATCCTTTTCCTCTAACTCAATACAACCCCACAACATTACAACTTACAATTTTAGTATATAAAAAAAAACCTGTTTAATCTCACAGTTTGAGAATATAAAAGGTTTAATAACTCTAATACCTAAAACACTCTTGAATATCGTGTGGGTCCCATCACCCCGTTTGAGCAACAGGCCAATTGAAGGCCATTAAGTCGTTCAACTGTTGCAAAACACTGGTGATTCCCTTCCTTAAAACACCTTCCTTCGACATCTTTAGTCTCTGGAGAGATGACAGGGTTATACAAAGGGAGACTTCATCTCAGCTCCTGTGTTACCCATTGGTCATTTTTGCTTTGTTGGGGATGAGGCTCTGTTGTATGACCCTCCTCCACACGTATATATATGATAACAGGTTGTATACAAGGTTAGGGTGTGTGTGTGTGGGGGGTAGGAGGGAAATAAAGGTTCAGTGGCAATGGCTTACGCCTCTAACTCACGCTCTGGCCATGTTTAAAGAGCTCGTAGCTATGTTTTTAACGATAGATAGATAGATATGTATATTTTGCCGTGTTTAATGTTACGTATGTATATTTATAACTGATATTATTCACGGTCGGATTGCTTTTACTGTATGCAAATGCTTAATTTAATCAAAAGGTATTGCTGTGAAAATCGCTGTTTCTTTGTTTTTACCTATTGGGGTCTCGCTATATTTAGCAAGCACTGCTAATAGAGAAAATGATGTTGGCTATATTTAGCATATAAAACAGCACCCGAAGCCATGACGTTCTCTTAAAACAGCTGTTAGATATACTACTAAAAATACATCGTTGCATCGCCGACTCTATCTAGCAGGTATGGCTCAACTCATGGTTTTTAGTAAAGTGCTACATCAAGCAGACACTGCTACAGTCGAAGGATTGTAACGTCAGTGTTGTCATCTTCAGCGATTACCCTCACCCTTCAAGGGCTATGTTTAACATCACTTACTTCGTCGAGCACAACTTCCTGCGTTGAACGCGACGCCTTTGATGTGTTTAGATTTCTCCCTGTGATAAATCCTGATGTGATTAATGTGTTTACACAATCTCAAAAACGCGTAAACAATATGATTAATGACGTGACCCCCAAGATGTAACAATTATAGTTCGTACCGTGTAAAGATAATGTCAGGGCTTAGATATGCAGTACTGATTTGTTTATACAACTGTATATCAAGGAGTTCAAAATAGAGTAAATGTATATTTGTACAACTGTATATCAGGGGGTTAAAGATACAGTAAATGTATATTTGTACAACTGTATATCAAGGGTTAAAGATACAGTAAATGTATATTTGTGCAACTGTATTGCAAGGGTTCAAGATACAGTAAATGTATATTTGTACAACTGTATATCAAGGGTTAAAGATACAGTAAATGTATATTTGTACATCTCTATATCAAGAGTTAAAGATACAGTAAATGTATATTTGTGCAACTGTATTGCAAGGGTTGAAGATACAGTAAATGTATATATGTACATCTGTATTGCAAGGGTTGAATACCTGGTAAACGTATATTTGTGTATCTATATTGCAAAGGTTATACACATAGTGTATTTTTGTGTTATTATTTGTATGACGTGATCAGTTTTACTATGATATCTCTGGTATGTTTGTTTTTTTAACAAAGTCTAATATACATTATGTGCTTCAACTCCACCTAGAAACAGTTCTGTTCATCTCGTAAAGTTACCCCTTAATGACGACAGAGAGGGAAGAAGGCGACCCTCTCGCCGTTTTCTCTCGCGTTTTTTTTTTTATATTTAAACGAAAGAGAAAAAAAATGAGAGATAAATTAAGATAGGAACATAATGGATTGACTTCTATCGCTTGTAACATGTTCTGCTTCAAACCTGTTCAACAGATAGTGTGACAATGAACAAAGAATTGAACAATGTTAACCAAGAGTTAGAA
>NC_092234.1:7974093-7986593 GCF_036320965.1 Panulirus ornatus
ATTTTGAGCACGACGGTACAATCCCTTTAAGCACGACGGTACGACCCCTTTGAGCACGACGGTACGACTATTTTGAGCACGACGGTACGACCTCTTTTGAGCACGACGGTACGACCCCTTTTGAGCACGACGGTACGACCCCCCTTGAGCTCGATGGTACGACCCCCTTGTGCACGACGGTACGACAGGTCACTACGTTGATCAGGATATGATATAAAAATATCACGTTATCTACCTATCACTCTTGCACCGTACCCACTTTTGATATCGGAGATACAACTGATGGATATGGTGGTGATATACGGGGGTCGACGTATAGGATAGATGGATATGGTGGTGATATACGGGGGTCGACGTTTAGGATAGATGGATATGGTGGTGATATACGGGGGTCGACGTATGGGATAGATGGATATGGTGGTGATATACGGGGGTCGACGTATGGGAGGGGATGCAGGTATATGCAGAGGAATTTTCAAAGCTGATTACCAGCTCGATCTGCAGGGACGGAGGCACCTCAATACATACGTTAAGATGCGAGAAAGAGAAAACACACACACACACACACACACACACACACACACACACACACACACACACGCACACACACATCTTGCATTATCATTAGAAAGTGTTCTTGTTCCCCAGACTTTCTCTGTTCCAGTTCATCTCTCAATATGACTTTCTTTCTCCCTCTAACTTTCACTTGGACTTTCGAATCTTTTCTCCCCTTCTTTGGGAGGAGGTGGGTGATGTGGAGGGATAACACTACTGCATGTGTTGCCTCTCTCTCTCTCTCTCTCTCTCTCTCTCTCTCTCTCTCTCTCTCTCTCTCTCTCTCTCTCTCTCTCTCTGTCCACAACCCCTGAGGTAACACACAGCTGTTGTACAACCTTACCTCACCACAACACTCACGCATCTATACACATCTTTTCCCCCACACATAAGCTGTACCCACATCGCTCATGTTCACATCAGGCAAACCCACTTAATTTCACATCACCTGTACCTACTTAAGCTCACATCACCTGTGCCCACTTAAGTTCACAGCTATACCCACTCAAGTTCACATTAGCTGTACCCACTTAAGTTCTCATCACCTATACCCATATAACTCAAGTTCCCATCAGGTAAACCCACTTAAGTTCACATCAGCCATACCCACCATCACTCAACCCCACCTCAGATGGGATAAGCTCAAAAAAGTGTTCATGTATAGATCTATAAGATCCAAGTCTTTATTTCTCCTGTCCTTTCCGCCACCTATAGAACCTAAACCTACATCCTTCCATCCTCACTTTATCGAGATGGACTCCCTCACTTCTGAATTATAACCGCAACAATATCATCGTAATTATCATAATCAATAAACCAATTACTGTAAATAAAGTGGTGGGGGGTATATATAAACATATATACATATATATATATATATATATATATATATATATATATATATATATATATATATATATATATATATATATAAATTCTCGTGACTATAAGAATGACGGAGCAAGACAACCTTAAAAACTCCTGTAAAAGAGGACCCAATTGACCAGGTAGATGTACGCAGGAGTCAATAAAGATAAATAATGGAATTAGTGGCCAATCAGTAACAGTAGACATACAGACAAGAGTAAATGAAGATAAAGGACCAAACCATAAAGAACGGAGGGCTTATGACTTTGGTGGGGGCGATACAATTGTGGTGTCTCTCTCTCTCTAAAGGGCGCAACGTAAGTGATAGAGTTCTCTGCCTTATCTTTCTTATCGGTGACAGCTGTCTAGGTGGAGCCCCAGGGGTGGCTCTCAGGGACCACATGATCAACCTGTCCTCAAGATAATGGTGACTTATGGCCCGAACACGACGTTTGTATGTCGTCTGGAGGAGGGGGCGCCCCGTGTGATAACACCTTCAGGATCTCGTATATATACAACTGGGTCCGCGAGGACGGTCCGTGCATGCATTGGTTCGTGTACGTTGCGTCTTGAGAGATGGGTACATAGACAGGGGTCTTGCATGCTGCGGTGGAGAGATGGGTACATAGACAGGGGCCTTGTATGTTGCGTTGAGGAGATGGGTACATAGACAGAGGCCTTGCATGCTGCGTCTGGAGAGACGGTACGTATATGCATGGAGCCCAGGAGAAAAGAAATGGGTACATGAGATCCCTCACCCTGTCGCTGGAGAGACGGTACAGACACACGAGATCTTACAGTCTTGCGTCGAGGGAGGTGGTTCCTACATGACCACATCTTGACTTTCCACGACCGTGGGAATATCACAAACACAGACAACCCCAGTGCGAAGCATCTTGTTGGGAAAGAGGCGGGGGACAGTGTCACCAGCCTCTTTGTTCTAAGAGATCACAGAACTAAGATTGGACGAGTTTCGATCGTAAAGACCAAACACACACACACACACATGGCTCCAACTGCTTGTGTCAGGAGACAGGACGAGGAACAAGGTCTTAGAAGAGGGTGTTGGTCCATGTAAAGAACCTTACCAAAAAGTCTGGCGGGGATCCTGACCCTATGCAGGAGTTTTCTTACAGTCTTACGAGAAGGAGGAGGAGGAGGAGGAGCCCCTGAGGAGGAGGAGGAGGAGGAGAAGGAGTAGCCCCTGGAGGCGGAGGAGGTCCCCCTCCTCCAGGGGCTGGCAGCAGCTCCTCACTGTCACGACTCCGTTGGTTATTCCAACGAAGTTTTCCACGTTTGTTTCCTCTTTTTTCTTTCTCTTTTTTTCCCCCAGCCACGTGAAGCGATTAGTGACCTGCAGGTCTTTGGCTGAACCTTCTTGCCTCACAGTCTCACACAACCTTCTTGCCTCACAGTCTCACAACCTTCTTGCCTCACAGTCTCACACAACCTTCTTGCCTCACAGTCTCACACAACCTTCTTGCCTTACAGTCTCACACAACCTTCTTGCCTCACACTCTCACAACCTTCTTGCCTCACACCCACAATATTTTCCGTCGTCGTTCGTTTACATTTCCTTGATTGACAACGTCATCGTCTCCTGTGGCGTCATGGGTCGTGGTGTCATGTTAGTTTGACAGCCGCCTGGCTTTAGCGATGAAATTAACTCTTATCGCTTTTAGCATTATAGTCAGACCAGCTGTAATTATCTAATTAAGCACTTTACATTAACTTCAGTGCAATCTTATCTGACTATTTAGGTCATAAGTTGAGGTCTCCCTGTGGTCATAAGTTGAGGTCTCGAACAGGGAGACAGCACTGCTCGTTTACATCGAGGTGTCTACCCATATAACTCCATCCAGCCAGTCAACAGTCCACTGTAATTCTCCAGGGACACGCCATAATAGCTTAGCAGCTGCGCCCACACAATTAACACTATGAGCGTGGCTGAACGGCCGCGCCCACACAGTTAACACTATGAGCATGGCTTGATCCAACTTCTCTCATATCTACCCATGAACCAATGCAGTCAGTCAGTGTGCTAGTCGGCTTTCCCTAAGAACACGTAGCGCCTGGCCATGTTTTGGTCATGGGGCTCCAGGCTCATATTCCTTATACAGGAGCCTGTGGTGCTTTTCCATCATCAGTATCAGCCCCCAGGAGACTCATGAGTCCTTCTTTCCCTAACAACGACCACCGATGGTCCTTCAGGATCTCGGCCACGCCTTTACATTACAATCAAGGCAATTTGTCGCAGCCATTCTGAGCAACAGATCCTCTCATCTACTTCCCATCCATCGCATCGGCAACAAAGCTACGGGATCTCGGTTTACTTTTCCCTTCTGCTGTCCACCGTTGAGACCTTGGCACGCCACCTCTCCTGTAGCAGCACCACGAGACCTAAAGTAACGCCCACCTCTTATACAGGATCCCTGCCACACCTCCTCCTCCTCCTGCACGAAAGCCTTGAGACTCATGCCATCTTTTAGAACACCTCCTAAGACTACCTTTGCCTCACACAGTTGCAGTGTTTCGTGCCGTATACTCACATAATCCAACCTTTTACCCTCACCCCTCAATTGCCTCCTTCGTCGAAGCCATCAACAAGCTTGGCGAATAGGCAGTCTCAAGTGTCAGGTGACCTGAGAGACACACTCACACCACAGGAGCCCAAAGCAAGTAAACTCTTAAGTGGTAAGAGGTTAAACCCACGACTCAAACTAGAACAAAAGTGCGTCACATTCTGCCTCCGTCACGGAGGAAGGAAGATAAGCTAATACCAGGAGAAATTAAGATGGATGAGATCATGTATTATCCTCAAAAGTTAAATCCCATTACGTCAGCAGGACCAGATGGCCTGTTTCTCCAGGGTTTTAAAAGAGGTAATGGTGGGTTAAGATTGGGGGCCCTCCCGTTGCAGCAGACCAGGTCTTACCATCTCTTACTGGAATTATTCAAGGAAATAGTTAAGAACTGGGGCTTACAAATATGATCATGGCTAGGGTTGTCATTAACCTAGACCTCCAGTGGGCCACTCGTACCATCCACATTCGAGGTTGGATTTCCAGCAGCTCATATTCCAGTAAATACGTAACTGAATAAGTCAGTGAAGGCCACTGGTACCATCCACATTCGAGGTTGGATTTCCAAGAGCTAATTGTCCAATAAATACATAACTGAATAACTGACTTACTGACAGAAATCAAGCAGTAGTAGATCTATAGAAATACTCAAAATCTTACAAGTAGATATAGTGGGTGGTGTACCCCGGTGCCACGTACTTGGGCCACCTCTCTTTCTAATGTCCACAGATGATCTAAAATAAGGTCTGACTCAACGAAAATCTACACATTTCTTGACCCTTAAAGAAAGAAAACGTGGTGTAGTGGTTAGCGTTACTGACTGTGACGTATGCAAGGGTCGCCAGGATTAAGCCCGCTTAGGTTCGAATCCTGGTTGCTGAAGTCGGTGGTCCACATTCCACCCAGCTGTTCATCCCCCCCAATGATTAAAGAAGTGGACTGAATAACGTAGACAAAATTGTCAGTCTGGTTCGGATCGTGACAGAACGAGAGAAGTACGTGTCGCCAAATATAACGTAACACGCATTAAGGGTACGTAAAACAAACAAAAGAAGTGTTTGGTGAAAGAAAGAAAGAAAGAGAGAAAAAAAAGATGCTTCAGTCCAAATAGAGAAGGATCGAAAAAAAAAAAGAAATATAATCAAAGTCCAAATATAAAAGGATCATAAGAGATTTCTCATTCGCAAGGACCTCAGAACTTTGAGCCAAGTGAAGCCGCCGATCATATGAAGCTTTTCTAGAAATATATTCCCGCAAGACACTACCATTTCTGCGAGAACTCGGGAGACTTCACTGGGGTTCTCCCCCTCTGTAACTCAGTAACAAGACTACAATTGAATGTACCGTACAATTCTGATCTGCAAATTATCATATGATGTAGGCGACAAGGACAGAGTGCAATTGTACTCCAGTTCTTTCGTCAAGGCTCCGACAGAATGTCTTTAAATAAAAAAGGAGAGTATATTTTAAGGAAGATAAGTTTGTATTAGGTTTAAAAAAAAACCATAAAGTTTTATTTGTTTAGGTTAACGTAAAGAGAAAGTATTTTGGCGATAGCGATGGTCAAGGGTGCAAAAGAGAAAGTATTTTGGCGATAGCGATGGTCAAGGGTGCATTGTTAGGTAGGGAGTAGGGTACGGAGATGGCAGCGAGTACAGAAGATACAGTGGATACAGTAAATTGACATACGACTTCAGAAAGAAGTCAAATGAAAGAGAAAAAAATAATAATACTAACGATACTACGACTGGTTGGGTGATGTCGTAAGTGGCAGAACAATAGACTCGACAGAAGACGATGGTTTCCGGTCGTAAAGTTACGACGATTATCTGGATGGGGAAAAGAGGCGAGTAAAGGAAAAAGGGCGACCCTTCAGGGTCAGGTCAAAGGCCAAGTTATATAACCGGGAGTCGTATACGTTACACTCAAAGGATCGTACCGTCGTGTTCAAGGGTCGTACAGTCGTGCTCAAGAGTCGTGCCGTTGTGTTCAAGGGTTTTACAGTCGTGCTCAAGGATCGTACCGTCGTACTCAAGGGTCGTACCGTTGTGTTCAAGGGTTGTACCGTTTGTGCTCAAGGGTCGTACCGTTGTGCTCAAGGGTCGTACCGGTTGTGCTCAAGGGTTATATCGTCGTACTCGTGTCGTACCGTTGTGTTCAAGGGTCGTACCGTCGTGCTCAAGGGTCGTACAGTCGTGCTTAAGGGTCGTACCGTTGTGTTCAAGGGTCGTACCGTTGTGCTCAAGGATATGCGTCAAAAGTGGAGGGAAAGAGGAGAACGGAGAGACTATATTGGAGACGGAAAGATGGAATGATAAAGATATTCAACGATCGAGGTCTCTGCATGCAGGAGGGTGAAAGGCATGCCAGGGATAGAGTAAATTGGAACGATGGGGTCGACGTGCTGTTACTGGAGCGAACCAGGGCATGTGGGGTGGGTTGGGTCCGGGATTGTAAACCATGCAACAGTCTGTGGAGCCTGGCTATGTGGATAGAGAGCTGTGGTTTCGGTGCATTGCACATTAAGCGGATGTGAGCAAATGCGAGTCCATTCTTCGCCTGTTCTTGGGCTGGCGCTACCTCGCCAGCGCTGGAAACGACGATCGAGTAAGAAATGAGCAGAATTTGACTACATTCATCCAAGTTGATCCCTCACGCTCTTACATGGAAAGATGCCTAAGTGAGACGCATATTGATCACTGGTTATCTACGTAGTGTGAGTTGGAGGAGGTTTGGGACGTGTCCACCTGTTGTCGATTTTTTGGAGGAGGAGGAGGAGGGAGGTGTTTCTGAAGACGTCCAACGGGTCTGTTTGGAGGGCCTTGTTTTTTTTGAGGGCGTCCGGGATGGGACAGGGGACACAGATGCATCGAGCGTTGGGACGCTCAGGGAGTGTGACACTAACAGACCATCCCTCGGGACTAGGAGAACTCTGGGGGTCCCAAAGACGCCTCCAAACAGGTTGTGGTTTGAACCCTCCTGGGGCCTAGCTAAACGCTCTGGTTCGACACCCGGTTAGAGGCCAGAGTTCCACCCTTGAGCTTCGGGAGTTCCGACCTTAACTGGGCACGTAAGGGGTGGTGGGGTGTGGGGTGCTCTCTGTGGGTGGGTGTGGTGGAGGTGGAGGGAGTGGAGAGGGAGTGGGGAATGGGGAGGAGTGAGGGAGGGAGGGGGAGGGTTGTTCTTCTGGCTGGCGGGGCGCATGCGCCGGACGAGCACATGCCAGTAGTGGGGGGGGGAGGTTTGGGGGGGGGTGTAGAGACGGACGAACGCCGGCGGAAGGGCGTATCCCTCGGTCTACCCTTTAGGCTGAAATTCATACGCGTTTTTAATTACTTTTTAGACCTTAGTGTGGGGATGCTCTTGTGTGCCTCACTCCTCACAATATCATGTAAAAGTCATGTCTATGAGAGGCGAGGTGTCAAGAAGGGGCGGGGCTAACCACAAGGGTGAAATTATATCACAAATTTACGATAGAATGACCCTAAAGGGATTTTTTTCCTCTCTCTCTCTCTCTCTCTCTCTCTCTCTCTCTCTCTCTCTCTCTCTCTCTCTCTCTCTCTCTCTCTCTCTCGGTCAGGTTAGCCTTAAGGTGTAGTGGCCTGTGACTTTGGGGCTTGACCTCCGGGGGCAGAGGTCACGGCGAGTGGCTGTGGAGGTCAAACAGCAGTTATTGAAAAGAGGAAAAAGTGGTATTTCTTCTTCTTCTGAGCTCTCTCTCTCTCTCTCTCTCTCTCTCTCTCTCTCTCTCTCTCTCTCTCTCTCTCTCTCTCTCTCTCTCGTGCCATGGACGCCATGCGCAGGTTCACCGTCATGGCAGAACCATGTCGAAGACGCTGAAGGAAGACAAGGCTCCTCACCACACACACACACACACACACACACACACACACACACACACCCTCCCCATCCTCCTCCTCCTCCTCCTCCTCTCTCCCCATCATCCCATCCACCCCCACTCCCCACATCTCTCTCTCTCTCTCTCTCTCTCTCTCTCTCTCTCTCTCTCTCTCTCTCTCTCTCTCTCTCTCTCACTCACTCACTGACTCTTGAGTCCGCCTTGTATTGTCCTCTTTTACGTTCTTCTTTTATTCTGATTTCTATCATCACTCTCCTCCTCCTCCTCCTCCTCCTCCTCCCCTTCCTCCTCCTCCCCTTCCTCCCCCTCCTCCTTAGTGGTGCTTGCCCAGCCTCTGTTACGTTCCCCAGGATGGACGACCCCCTTTGTCTTCAGTACTTTTTTTTCCAGCATTGCTTCGTCTCAGTGCTTTACCCTTCCTCCTCCTCCTCCTCCTCCTCTTCCTCCTCCTTCTCCTTCCTCCTCCTCCTCCTCCTCCTCCTCCTCCTCCTCCTCCTCCTCCTCCTCCTCCTCCTCCTCCTCCTCCTCCTCCTCCTCCTCTTCTTCTGAGCTCAGGTTGCGACCCTGGAGCACAGAGGTACGATCCTGGGCCACAGAGGTACGACCCTTGAGCACAGAAGTACGCCCCCTGGTGCACAGAGGTACGACCCTGGAGCACAGAGGTACGACCCTGGGCCACAGAAGTACGACCCTGGGCCACAGAGGTACGACCCTGGAGCACAGAAGTACTACCCTGGAGCACAGAAGTACAACCCTGGAGCACAGAGGTACGACCCTTGGAGCACAAAGGCAGGACGTCATGCGCTCAACATTTCTAAGCCTTTGAGACGACGGTACGACCCTCGAAGGGAAGGTTGACCCATAGCCTCTCGAACCTGAACCTTCCTAACGACAAGGCGTCGCGTCGTGTTCTAAAGGCCACACACACACACACACACACACACACACACACACACACACACACACACGCACACACAGGGGCGTTTTGAGATGGCACTTAAACATTGATAATGACTACTTAACACAGTAACCTTGAGGCAACACTTATAATAGTTCACGAATCTCTGGCCGAATTCGCCACTTATGCAGTGCCCACAGAGGCCACTTTACACTTAGAATTATGACTAAACCTGTAACGCTGTTTACTTAAATTATGACCACACTGTATACTTACATTTACAGTTGCCACATGATAGCTACTACAGTAATCGCTTGTCCAAACACTCTACATGACGAAGCAATGGGGCTGTAGATGACGGAGGGGTAGATGAAGGAAGGGTAGATGACAGAGGGGTAGATGGAGGAGAGTAGTTGACGGAGGGGTAGATGAAGGAGAGTAGATGATGGAGGGGTAGATGAAGGAGGGGTAGATGACGGAGGGGTAGATGATGGAGAGATGACGGAGGGGTAGATGATGCAGAGAGAGGGGGAAGGGAAATGGGATACAAGATGCAAAGAAGAAAGGATAACTGAAGCAAGAACTTCGATGTTTTACAAGTTTTAAACTGGATGAAAAAAAGGGAGAGACATTATGGTATGTTTGACGAGAAAAACCAGGAGATTGTGGCTCTGAGTGGAACAGGAACTCAAGAAAAATGGAACAGATTGGTCTGGGACATGTTCGAAGGGGCTGAACGTAAGGACTGGGGTTTGAAGTATGAGGGCCAGAGTGTACGAAGGGTGGTTTGTAGTTATGATGAAGTTTGAGCTGTGGGACTGATTAAGAATGTAGGAAAATGAGTCTCAAGATTTGATTGTGGGTCAGAGTGGAAGTAGACTGCGAGAGGTAGGTCATCATGGCTGTGTTTGATCTGTTCATGGACGGGTTGATGAAAAGGTTCGTGCTTGGGTCTTGGAATGAGGGGCGGGTTGAACATATACCAGGTAGGTGAGGAGTAGGGAGGAGGGGAGGTGAACCAGTTTCTGTTTGCAGATGACACAGTTTTAAAGGCATTCAGGAGGGCGAAAGGGCTGCATACGATAGAATGAATTGGATCGATGTGGTATATGGGGAGCGTCGCGTTCTCACTGGTCTGAACCAGAGCACATGTAGTCGTCTGGGGACTGACTTAGGATGGTAAGCTCTGGTTTCATTGCGTTGCACATGGCGGCTCGAGACCAGATGTTTGTAAATGAAATCACTTATCGTTCGTCCTTACAGGTACTTCACTTAAATGGGGAAGGGCAATTAGGTATGATATATATATATATATATATATATATATATATATATATATATATATATATATATATATATATATATGGTAGCAGAGAACAAGGTGTCAACATCTCGCCAGTGTGGAAGGGGATGAAGAGGTAAGCAAGAGGAGGTTAGTGAGTCATTCTTGAACATGTAGGAGGGAGGGAGGCCACTGGGTGAAGGTGGGAAGCGACCACTGGATTAAACCACCATAATTCCAGTGGTGAACACTGCGGTGGTGTTTTTTTCTCCTTTCAGTGGGTGTGGAGACTCGTTGAGTTTTGATTACTCGGAAGTAATTCCTCCGCGGGTGATTCGTATGACAAAGCGGGCGCTAATTGCTTCATAGATGACAGAGGGAGGGTGGGTGAGTGGGAGGTGAGGAGGATGAGGAGGAGGAGGAGGTTGTCATCTTCACAGGCCCTCGAGGTGTGAGGATGCGACTTCGTGCGGGCGTTCGAAGTCGCCAGTGAACGTTGGGCTGGGGCAGCGCTGGGTGGTGGTGGTAGCAGCATCCTGTTCATTGTCGATCCCAGCTGGTGTGAGGACGTCCCTGTAGGCGGATGCATAGAGGGAGTGAGGGAGGTCGAGGCCCCCCTTGTGAGTGCTTCAGTATAGACTTGGGAATCTTCACAACATCAAAGCCAAGGGCTTCGCGATAGATGTAGCTAATGTATAGCTATCTTTTCATCGTTGTCTGTCTATAACTTACGCATTTAGAGATGTATAATTCATGTATCTATCTCTTGTCTATCTTCCTCTCTCCCTCTATCTATCCACTCTCTTTAAAGGACTTGCTTGGCAGACCACCACGAACTGGTTATCTGCCAGTGATCCTGTGCTGTTTGCATGGCGTAGTTGTCTTGCCTACTGTTTGCTTGGCGTAGTTGTCCTGTCTGCTGTTTGCTTGGCGTAGTTGTCTTGTCTACTGTTTGCTTGGCGTAGTTGTCTTGTCTGCTGTTTGTTTGGCGTAGTTGTCTTGTGTATTGTTTGCTTGGCGTAGTTGTCTTGTGTATTGTTTGCTTGGCGTAGATGTCTTTCTGCTGTTTGCTTGGCGTAGTTGTCTTGTGTATTGTTTGCTTGGCGTAGATGTCTTTCTGCTGTTTGCTTGGCGTAGTTGTCTTGTCTGCTGTTTGCTTGGCGTAGTTGTCTTGTCTACTGTTTGCTTGGCGTAGCTGTCTTGTGTACTGTTTGCTTGGCGTAGTTGTCTTGTCTGCTGTTTGCTTGGCGTAGTTGTCTTGTGTACTGTTTGCTTGGCGTAGTTGTCTTGTCTACTGTTTGCTTGGCGTAGTGTGTCTTGGTGTACTGTCTGCTTGGCGTAGTTGGTGCTGCTTGGCGTAGTTTGTCGTAGTTGTCTGTCTGTTTGCTTGGCGTAGTGGTTGCTTGGCGTAGTTGTCTTGTCTGCTGTTTGCTTGGCGTAGTTGGTCTTGTGTACTGTTTGCTTGGCGTAGTTGGTCTTGCTTGGCGTAGTTGTCTTGTCTACTGTTTGCTTGGCGTAGTTGGTACTTGTGTACTGTTTTGCTTGGCGTAGTTGTCTGTTACTGTTTGCTTGGCGTAGTTGTCTTGTTACTGTTTGCTTGGCGTAGTTGGTCTGCTTGGCGTAGTTGTCTTGTTGTCTGTTTGCTTGGCGTAGTTTGGTCTTGTCTACTGTTTGCTTGGCGTAGTGTTTGTCTGGGCTTGGCGTAGTTGTCTTGTTCTGTTGCTTGCGTAGTTATCTTGTCTACTGTTTGCTTGGCGTAGTTGTCTTGTCTACTGTTTGCTTGGCGTAGTTGGTCTGCTTGGCGTAGTTGTCTTGTCTGGTGTTTGCTTGGCGTAGTTGGTCTTGTGTACTGTTTGCTTGGCGTAGTTGTCTTGTCTGCTGTTTGCTTGGCGTAGTTGTCTTGTGTACTGTTTGCTTGGCGTAGTTGTCTTGTCTACTGTTTGCTTGGCGTAGTTGTCTTGTCTACTGTTTGCTTGGCGTAGTTGGTCTGCTTGGCGTAGTTGGTCTTGTCTACTGTTTGCTTGGCGTAGTTGGTCTTGTTTACTGTTTGCTTGGCGTAGTTGGTCTTGTCTGCTGTTTGCTTGGCGTAGTTGGTGTGCTTGGCGTAGTTGTCTTGTCTCGTTCCAGCTGCACTCTGGGATTCAAATGAGTTACATACGAACAAGCTGAATATTGATACGGTCTGGGGGGAAGGGAAGGGAAGGTGGTCTGTCGGGTGTACTGCTGCGTTCTTCGTCGGTGGTGGAGGTATCAAGTGTTGTAGATGATATGTACGTAGAGTCTCGTGCCGGATCTTGTAGATCACAAGGGTAGGTCGTTGGTTCAAAGATGACAAAAGGGGTTTGTAGGCAAACCCTTGTTGTAGAAGGGTAAAGGGGATGGGGAGGACGACCTATTGCTGGACTTGTATAAGTGTCGAGGGTCTACAGGTCAGCCTTGTAGACGACGGGAGATCTA
>NC_092234.1:7991593-8019093 GCF_036320965.1 Panulirus ornatus
ATGGTACACTTGTAGGGGGTCCATACACAGCTGTTTCCCCTCATGGTACACTTGTAGGGGGTCATACACAGCTGTTTCCCCTCATGGCACACTTGTAGGGGGTCCATACACACCTGTTTCCCCTCATGGTGCACTTGTAGGGGGTCATACACGGCTGTTTCCCCTCCTTAATGACCTTGGAGGAGGGTTACGTCATCATCGTAGATGTACAGAGGAAGTGAAGGAAGTCCCGTAGATGAAAAGGACAGGTGGTGCGTCACACTGTGTTACGTGTAGCCTGGGCGGGGGCTATGTTGCCTGGGTGGGGGCTATGTTGCCTGGACGAGGCTATGTTGCTTGAGCGAGGGGGGCTATGTTACCTGGGCGAAAGCCATGTTGACCCCGTGGAAGCTGGTGTGGCCACACCACTTCATCAAGTCACTTAACATCTTTATGTGTGTGTGTGTGTGTGTGTGTGTGTGTATGTGTGTGTGTGTGTGTGTGTGTGTGTGTGTGTGTGTGTGTGTGTGTCTCACTACAGTCTGTTCCCTTGTCACTTTTAAGTAATGTGACCGTCTTCTTAGAAGTATGTAGAGATTTTCCTTGACGCGTTAAATGTCCACCTCCACTTGGTCTACCTGCACGTGGTCTACTTCCACGTGGTCTATCTCCACTTGGTCTACTTCCACGTGGTCTACTTCCACGTGGTCTATCTCCAATTGGTCTACCTGGACGTGGTCAACCTCCATGTGGTCTACTTCCACGTGGTCTACCTCCACGCGGTCTACTACCACGTGGTTTACTTCCAGTTGGTCCAACTCCACGTGGTCTACCTGCACGTGGTCTACCTGCACGTGGTCTCCCTCCACGCGGTCTACCTCCACAGATAAAGTCGTTATCGGCTTATCAGCCGCACATGGGACAAGTGCGTCTCCTCCTCTCGCCCCGCCTCCTGTGTTCTTCTAGTGATGGGAGGGAGGAAGGGGATGGGAGGGAGGAAGGGGATGGGAGGGAGGAAGGGGATGGGAGGGAGGAAGGGGATGGGAGGGAGGAAGGTGATGGGAGGGAGGAAGGGGATGGGAGGGAGGAAGGGGATGGGAGGGAGGAAGGGGATGGGAGGGAGGAAGGTGATGGGAGGGAGGAAGGGGATGGGAGGGAGGAAGGTGATGGGAGGGAGGAAGGGGATGGGAGGGAGGAAGGGGATGGGAGGGAGGAAGGGGATGAGAGGGAGGAAGGGGATGGGAGGGAGGAAGGGGATGGGAGGGAGGAAGGGGATGGGAGGGAGGAAGGGGATGGGAGGGAGGAAGGTGATGGGAGGGAGGAAGGGATGGAGGAGGAAGGGATGGGAGGGAGGAAGGTGATGGGAGGGAGGAAGTGGTTTTGAGGGAGGAAGTATGGAAGGAAGGTGATGGGGGGAGGAGGGGAGGGGAGGCAAGCGATCTCTGCGTCACATCTCTCTCTGGGGATCTCTGGATGGTGGTGTGTCATCTCGGAGGCATCGCTTTAACTAGGGGTGAGAAATGAGGGACGGGCAGCTGGGGGAATATGGATGTGAGCGGATGAGGCCATTATTCGTCTGGTTGGCGCTACCTCGTCACAAGGGCAACGGCGATGAAGATGGAGAGGGGAAAAGTGAATGAAAATGGTTAAAGATTATGAGTATTAGTAGTGTAATGATAGATAGGGGATGATGAGGTAATGGATGCAAGTGACCTAATGACATACCAGCCGTTCACTGCCCCACATGGCAAGGGATGGGAGGGAGGAAGGGGATGGGAGGGAGGAAGGGGATGGGAGGGGAAGGGGATGGGAGGGAGGAGGAGGGGATGGGAGGGAGGAAGGGGATGGGAGGAGGAAGGTGATGGGAGGGAGGAAGGTGATGGGAGGGAGGAAGGGATGAGAGGGAGGAAGGGATGGAGGGAGGAAGGGGATGGGAGGGAGGAAGGGGATGGGAGGGAGGAAGGGGATGGGAGGGAGGAAGGGGATGGGAGGGAGGAAGGGGATGAGAGGGAGGATGGGATGGGAGGGAGGAAGGGGATGGGAGGGAGAAGGGGATGGGAGGGAGGAAGGGGATGGGAGGAGGAAGGGGATGGAGGGAGGAAGGGGATGGGAGGGAGGAAGGGGATGGGAGGGAGGAAGGGGATGGGAGGGAGGAAGGGTTTGGTGAAAAGGAATATGATGGGGAGGAGGAGGAGGTCTCTCTCTCTCTCTCTCTCTCTCTCTCTCTCTCTCTCTCTCTCTCTCTCTCTCTCTCTCTCTCGCTCTCTCTCTCTCTCTAACTATGGCTGAAAATGATGGACGTGGCAGCTGGGGAATATGGATGTGAGCGGATGAGGCCATTCTTCGTCTGGTCTCGGCGCTACCTCGCTCACAAGGGCAACGGCGATGAAGTATGCAGAGGGGAAAAAAGAATGAAAATGTTAAATTATTATGATTATTATTGGTAGTAATAATTAGTAATGGCATGAGGTAATTAGTAATGGTATGGGGTAATTAGTAATGGCATGAGGTAATTAGTAATGGTATGAGGTAATTAGTAATAGTATGAGGTAATTAGTAATGGTATGAGGTAATTAGTAATGGTATGAGGTAATTAGTAATGGCATGAGGTAATTAGTAATGGTATGAGGTATTTAGTAATGGTATGAGGTAATTAGTAATGGTATGGGGTAATTAGTAATGGTATGAGGTGACTTAATGACATACCACCTTCAACTGCCCCACATGGCAAGGGAACGCCCTCGTCTCGCAACAGATGGCAACACACCATTATTACTTGGCACACATGGCAACCGATCACCCTCACATGTGGCAACCGATCACCCTCACACGTGGCAACCGATCGCCCTCATACATGGCAACCGATCGCCCTCTCAAGTGGCACACAGCACCCCTCCCCATGGCACACATGGCAACACAGGACCCCTCCCCTGGCACACATCAGCATCCCTCCTGGGTGTACATGGCAAGTGTGAGGGCGGCGCCCCCCCACACCAGAGGTAACAACATATGACAACAACTGGAGGTCAATTATTTTTCTTTTCTTTCTTTACCCCGTTGTCCTTGATGGTCAGTGGGGGGCGGTCCAGGCCAAGCCAGAGGCCTGGCCCGGCGGCTCTACCCGCTGACCTCCTCCTCCCTTCTCCCTCCTCCTCCTGCCTGCTCCTCCTCCTCCCTTCTCCCTCCTCCTCCTGCCTGCTCCTCCTCCTCCTTCTCCTCCTCCCTGCTCCACCATCGTCCCGTGCCGTCTATTACCGGCATCATCAACAACATGTAATCCACACCGTGATCGGGGCGGGACCTCGGGTGTGATTTGTCGTTTAAAAATCAGGAAGCTGTTGTGAGACGTGGGCGCTGACAGCTCCCCTTCCCTTCCCTCCCCTCCCCTTCCCTTCCCTTCCCTTCCCTTCCCTTCCCTTCCCTTCCCCCCCTATTACACGACACGTCGCGCACACGCCTCTCTCCCCCCCCACCCCCTCTCTAGGTGTTCAGTTAACCAGACGAATCCTTCGTCTTCCAGGAGGTGGACGACTCGCGTCGTCCCCTTCCCTGGTCGCGAGCAAGACGACGACTTCATAGTGTGGTCGTTTCATTCTGGTCGTCTCTTCCTCTCTCGTGTTAGCCAGACGACTACTCTGTCGTCCACTTGGGTCGTCCTGTCGTCGTCCACCTGGAGATGTGTTAGCCAGACAGACGTCAACTTTATCTTTCATCGTGTCTTCCTTTTTTTTCTTTTATTTTTGCCAATAAAGGATCAAAGTCTTCTTAAAAGGAACTAGAACTCCATCCTGGCTCATTACTGGATACCGATTCTTCATCCTAGTCGTCGGAGTGATGAGGGGGGATCAATACGACCCCGGGGCTGTGTGTGTGTGTCTTGGTAGTCAGTCACTGACTCTATCCTGGTCAACCAGGGGGTTCAAAACCTCTTTCATAGGCGATCGTAAATAGAAGAACCTCCATCATGTTTACCCAGAGGATCAAAGCCTACAGTCTCCCGTCCGTTGAGGGATCGAAGCCCCCCTCTCCAACCTGGATGCTACAGGAGAAAATATAAGATCGTAAGCATAAGGTGGAGTCATGGGGAAAGGGGGTCTTCTTCCTTCACCCTGGGGGCCACCAGTGGTGAGGTTAGGGGTCCAAGTAGCTTCCCCCCGGACCATCAGATGAGGTCATGAACTCTGCCAGAGAGAGCGGGTCGTCAGTCAGTGTGTGTCGATCTCCTCTGTTAAGTGGTGACGAGCGACCGAAGATGAAGTTTCATGATCCTTTTTTTCATTTTGGCACTTCGGGACACTTCCATCCGTCCGGAGACATGAGGTAGAATACAAGGCTTCCTTCCATTTTTGGATGTAGAGAGGGAAGGTGTCAGAGACCTCACCCTGCTCCTGAAGGAACTGTAGGAGCGCCACCAGGATACGAGACGAGTCAGGGGCTGTGGCTCTGGCCACCAGGGGGGACGAGTGGCGGCCCACTGGAGGCGTAAGGTCTTCCGTTCTAGTCAAAAAGAGGAATTAGGGGATCACTTGGCCCTTAACATTGGAGGGGATCACTTGGCCCTCTGTCCACGTCGAGAGAGAGAGAGAGAGAGAGAGAGAGAGAGAGAGAGAGAGAGAGGGAGGGAGGGACCTTCGTGACAGGGTGCCAGCTACTGTCACAGCTCCTCAGGTGGAGGGGGACCACCTCCGTGACGGTAGTGACGACTATTGTTACAAGAGCCACGGGTTTGTGTACCCAGAAAATATTGCCCTTCACAACAGGTGGTGGCCACAAAGGGGACAACGTGATGTAGCCACCGTTGAGTGTGAGAAAGTCAACAGTAGGAGGCGGGCACTTGGCTAGCGGGGGCGAGGGTCTGTTTGTCTGAGTCAACAGGCCACAGACCTGGGGAGAATGAGCGCTGACTCCCCCTCAAACACCACCCCATTATGTCTCTCTCCCTCAACGGAAACAAAACAAGAGGGAAGGTGAGTGAGGTGCGCGGGGGAGTTGGGTTGCTCCTCCTCCTCTCGCTAATCTGTGCAAGATGAATGTTGGAGATGACACAGAAGGTCTCTCTCTCTCTCTCTCTCTCTCTCTCTCTCTCTCTCTCTCTCTCTCTCTCTCTCTCTCTCTCAGCACCACCCACCCAAAAATGGTTCAGCTAGGTCGATAACACGCCCTTTTTCCTTGAGACGAGAGACCTAACACCATTTAGGTATTGATTTCTTATCAGGGAATTGAATGATCTAACAAGGGTTAGGTATATTTCTTATCAAGACACGAGTTATCAAAGAAAGATTAGCTGTTTCTTATCAGGGGTTATCGAACAAGATTTAGGTATAATTGTCATCAGGTAACGAGTTACCTAACGAGGGTAAGGAATGTGTAATCATCTGGACGGTGGTAACGTCCCAGAAGTCTTATATAATTTCTGAGGTCTTGTGAGCGTGAGTGGTCACACGTTACTGAGTATTATAATACCATAAGTCCATGTAGCTGAACATCCTAGCTTCGAGTCGGAAGCTTTAAGTCTTATGATTGTGCAGCTAAATACCCAAATACAAAGCTTGAAGTCTTATGACCCTGCCACTAGTACTCAAATATAAAGCTTTAAGTCTTATGACCCTGCCACTAGTACTCAAATATAAAGCTTGAAGTCTTATAACCCTGCTAATAGTACTCACATATAAAGCTTTAAGTCTTATAACCCTGCTAATAGTACTCACATATAAAGCTTTAAGTCTTATGACCCTGCTAATAGTACTCAAATATAAAGCTTTAAGTCTTATGACCCTGCCACTAGTACTCATATATAAAGCTTTAAGTCTTATGACCCTGCTGATAGTACTCACATATAAAGCTTGAAGTCTTATAACCCTGCTAATAGTACTCACATATAAAGCTTTAAGTCTTATGACCCTGCTAATAGTACTCAAATATAAAACTTGAAGTCTTATAACCCTGCTAATAGTACTCACATATAAAGCTTTAAGTCTTATGACCCTGCTAATAGTACTCACATATAAAGCTTTAAGTCTTATGACCCTGCCACTAGTACTCATATATAAAGCTTTAAGTCTTATAACCCTGCTAATAGTACTCACATATAAAGCATTAAGTACTTTAATATAAGTACTTTAATACTTTCATATAAAGCTCCCGGCAGAGGTACGATGCCAGGCCTGATTAAACTGACTTTAAACACTTCATTGTACGAGTTAATGAGGCAAATCATCAATTAAGCTTATGTTGACATTTTTGTAAAGTGGGGGGGGGGGGGGTTGATTCTTCTTGCCATGAGAATCTGTTAAGTTGTTATCGTTCGCTCTTTCCCGCGTCCCATGGGTAGCGCCAAGGGATAGAGTGTGGACCAAGGGACGAGAGAGAGTGTGAGCTATAATGATGGAATTACGTAACGAGGTGATTATACGTTTTGTTGCGTGGTCGCCTGCGTCACGTGTGCGTCAGATATTGCGTGGCGGAGAAACAAAACTAGTTTATAGAATGTGCAATTGTTTGACGATAATGTTAGGGGAAAAAAAAAGAAAAAAATATGAAATCTCAACACCTGGAGAAAATACTGTCCTCATATTTGATCGCCGTTTCCTGCTTTAGCGAGGTAGTGCTAGTAACAGACGAAGAAAGGCCGCATTCGCTCACATCCAGTCTTTAGCTGTCATGTGTAATGCACCGAAACCACAGCTCCTTATGTATATCCAGGCCCCACAGACAGACATTTCCATGGTTTACCCGGCCGCTTCACATACCCTAATTCAGTCCGCTGACATCACGTCGACCCCTGTATACCACATCGTTCCAATGTACTCTGTCCTGTGCTCGCCTCTCACCCTCCAGCATTTCCAGGCCCCGATCACTCTAAATCTTTTTCACTCCATCCTTACAAATCTATTTTGACCTCCCAACCACCACCCCTTGTTCCATCCACTTCCGACACGACTCGTTACACATGCAATGACGACCTCCCTCCCCTCCCTCCCTCCCTCCCTCCCCTCCCTCCCCTCCCTCCCTCCCCTCCCTCCCTCCCCCATCCGCTCACAGCAAACCAGCGAGGTCGTCACGTGACGTCATCATATTTTCCGTCCTCCATTAACAACGTTCCCAGGTGGAAACGTTTTAAAAAAAAAAACGTTTTGGTGGTAGTGGTGGTGAGGAGGAGAGGAAGAGGAAGAAGAAGAGGAGGTGTTGGTAGAGTTCTCACCGACATTCGTGGGAGGAGAACAAAAAAACAAAAAAAAAAAAACGAAGAAGATTAGGAAAGAAAGAGTTCCGTCTTAAGGTCTCTTAAATTCTAAGAACACTTCACAATTTCCAGTGGAAATTTGAGAGCGACGATTGCGTCCCACCACACAAGAGCGTGGGGCGTGTCTCTCTCTCTCTCTCTCTCTCTCTCTCTCTCTCTCTCTCTCTCTCTCTCTCTCTCTCTCTCGCTCTCTCTCACACACACACACACACACACTATTTATCCGTGACACATCAGGCCCTTTGGAGATCTTAAGTCAATTTGGAGTCTTGGGAGTGGAGTATGAAGCGGACCAGAGGCAGTGAGTGGCTGACTACCCCTCCCTCCTTCCCTACCTCCATGTATTTCGCATTTATTCATAAAATCGCGACTTGAGAGCGATAATCGGGGGGGTTAGGGGGGTGTGGAGTGGGGCGGTGGGTGGTTTGAAGATAGTGTCATACGTCAACACTCCGCTCCCAAGAAGGGTGTTTACCATCAGAGTAGCCGTGCGTCACTGGACCCTCCAGACTGACACATTCATTTGCCCCCAGTGTTTAAGCAAAACACAGGAAGAAAGGAGGATCTATCCACAGAATAAGCATGTTGTGGGCTGTGCATACAGTCAGTGTGTGTGTGTGTGTGTGTGTGTGTGTGTGTATCATACGAAACGCTAAACTCTCAAACCATTGTTTATGTTGTCATTAGGCATCAGTTGCCAGTTTTCTCATATGTGGGATACATTAAGGAAGGCGTGAGTTGATAAAGGTAACTTCAGCTCACAGCTAATTACTATAATTATCCAAATGAATGAAAAAAATGAGTAATTGAATGAAGTGAATATGATGAAACGCGAGAAAAATAAAGACACGTACATCCCTTGGTAATATTTTGCATTGTAGTCATTTACCTCTTCCGTAATTACCAGAAACTAGACAACAGTGGCCTAATTTGGCCCACATTTACTCTATGATTTTTATGTATAATGTATGTAAACCAGTGCATATGATCCACATCCAAACCCCCCACCCCCCTTGTTTTCCATGGGTTTTAACTGATAGTGTATCGCCCCCCGTATACCACATCGATCCATTTCATTCTGTTCGATGCACACGCCTCTCATCCTCATGAATGTTCAGGCCCCTGATACCCCAAACTTTTGTTTTCTCACTTCACCCTTCCATCTTCTTTAGTCTTCCTCGCCTGTATATCCTCTCCCTTCCCTTCGGACACGTCGATCCTCTTGGTCAATCTCTCTTCGCTCATCCTCTCCACATACCCGAACCATTTCATCCCACCTCTTGGTCGGCTTTCTCCATCAAACCACCACACACTACCACACCCCTCACTCTTACACAGCCATTCCTCTTTACGCGACCCACACACCACACACCATCCACACCTTCCATTTCCAATATACATCCAACGTCTCCCCTTCCTCTTGCAGTCAGGGTTCGAGCCCCACATATACATTGCCCTCAAAATCCACTCACCTTTGCCGTAATAGACACTTTTAACTAACCCTCCACGCGCCCTTCAAAGTCGATTTCCAATCTACGAGCAGCGACACAGGTGCGTAAAAGAAGGGGATAAGGCTGTATAGCCTTGAGGGGGCTGGGGTGGGGGTTTAGGGGGTTAGGGGTTAAGGGGGGGGTTAGTAGTACAGCTGGGCCGCCTACGTCATTAACGGGATGATGTCATCTCCCGCCAGACCTGTCCTGCTTGACGTATCCGTCGTCGCCACCACGCCCAATCACACCCGAGTGGAAATGACCCTTACGGTGCTGAGACCGACGGGCTTTTACAACCTCAAGGAACCCCCTCAAGGGTGTGTCTCTTGTGCCCCTTTTTTATTTAACTAACAGTTCCTCCCTCCCTCACTCCCTCCACCTCCCTCACTCCCTGTCGAGCGCTTGCGCGCGCGGACTAACAGGATTAAGATGGAAATAATTTCGCTGACATTGACGTCAAATCTTATTTATTTAGCGAGATGGATAGATAGATGGATGGAGAAAGGTGCTGTTGATCCGTGTGTGGGTTAGACAAGGTCAGGTGAGGTGGGCTGGCTGCCCAATATGGCCTGACCTCGAGGTTGAGGTGTGGTTGAGGAGGTCGACCCACTGTGGCTAGGTTGAGCTGAAGTATTAACCCTCAGGAGGTCGACCCACTATGGCTAGGTTGAGCTAAAGTATTAACCCTCTGGAGGTAAGTATTAACCCTCAGAGATGGGAGAAAATATATTTTATAGAAAACGGTAGCGATTGCTGCCACGAATTGGCCGTGACGTCAGAGGGAGACGTGTGAGATGATGATGATGATAACATGATGATATTGATCTTACGAGAGCCAAGATCATATTGATCTTACGAGAACTAAAATAATATTGATCTTACGAGAACCACGATGATATTGATCTTACGAGAACCAAGCTAATGATATTGATCTTATGAGAGCCAAGATCATATTGATCTTTCGAGAACTAAGATAATATTGATCTTACGAGAACCAAGCTAATGATATTGATCTTATGAGAGCCAAGATCATATTGATCTTTCGAGAACTAAAATAATATTGATCTTACGAGAACCAAGCTAATGATATTGATCTTACGAGAACCAAGCTAATGATATTGATCTTACGAGAGCCAAGATGATGATATTGATCTTACGAGAACCAAGCTAATGATATTGATCTTACGAGAACCAAGCTAATGATATTGATCTTACGAGAACCAAGCTAATGATATTGATCTTACGAGAGCCAAGATGATGATATTGATCTTACGAGAACCAAGCTAATGATATTGATCTTACGAGAACCAAGCTAATGATATTGATCTTACGAGAGCCAAGATGATGATATTGATCTTACGAGAACCAAGCTAATGATATTGATCTTACGAGAACCAAGCTAATGATATTGATCTTACGAGAGCCAAGATGATATTGATCTTACGAGAACCAAGCTAATGATATTGATCTTACGAGAACCAAGCTAATGATATTGATCTTACGAGAACCAAGCTAATGATATTGATCTTACGAGAGCCAAGATGATGATATTGATCTTACGAGAACCAAGCTAATGATATTGATCTTACGAGAACCAAGCTAATGATATTGATCTTACGAGAGCCAAGATGATGATATTGATCTTACGAGAACCAAAATAATATTGATCTTACGAGAACCAAGATGATGATATTGATCTTACGAGAACCATCAAGATCATATTGATCTCAACAGAAAACGGTATTTCTTTGGGGGGTGCATTAAGAAAAATTAGATCAACATTTTCTATTCGCCCAGTGAAATAAGATCGTAAAAAAAAAAAAGATAATATAGAAATAGAATATAATAGATCTATGCTGTTGTTGCTATCACACACACACACACACACACACACACACACACACACACACACACACCGGATATCTTCTAAAACAAAAAAGATACATTATTGATGAGATAATAATTCAAAGTTAGAACGAAGGAAATGATATAGAGAGCGAGAAATTATATATCTATGATAATGGATCAGGTGTTGTCAGTCGATGAAACTGGTTATAGAAACAAGTAGTTGATATATGAGGGAGAATATATATATATATATATATATATATATATATATATATATGACATGACAGCTAGAGACTGAGTGTGAACGAATGTGGCCCTTTTGTCTGTATTTATGTATATATATATATATATATCCCTGGGGATAGGGGATTAAGAATACTTCCCACGTATTCCCTGCGTGTCGTAGAAGGCGACTGGGGGGGGAGGGAGCGGGGGGCTGGAAATCCTCCCCTCTCGTTTTTTTTTTTTTTTTTTTAATTTTCCAAGGGAAGGAACAGAGGGGGCCAGGTGAGGATATTCCAAAAAAGGCCCAGTCCTCTGTTCTTGGCGCTACCTCGCTAACGCGGGAAATGGCGAATGGTTTGAAAGAAAGAAAAGAAAGATATATATATATATGTGTATATATATATATATATATATATATATATATATATATATATATATATATATATATATATATATATTGAAGAGCAAGGTAATTAGGTACAGTAGGGTTGAGGGTCAAGTCAATTGGGAGGTAAGTTTGAATGCAGAAAAACTGGAGGAAGTAAAGTGTTTTAGATATCTGGGAGTGGATCTGGCAGCGGATGGAACCATGGAAGCGGAAGTGGATCATAGGGTGGGGGAGGGGGCGAAAATCCTGGGAGCCTTGAAGAATGTGTGGAAGTCGAGAACATTATCTCGGAAAGCAAAAATGGGTATGTTTGAAGGAATAGTGGTTCCAACAATGTTGTATGGTTGCGAGGCGTGGGCTATGGATAGAGTTGTGCGCAGGAGGGTGGATGTGCTGGAAATGAGATGTTTGAGGACGATGTGTGGTGTGAGGTGGTTTGATTGAGTAAGTAACGTAAGTGTAAGAGAGATGTGTGGGAAATAAAAAGAGTGTGGTTGAGAGAGCAGAAGAGGGTGTTTTGAAATGGTTTGGGCACCTGGAGAGAATGAGTGAGGAAAGATTGACCAAGAGGATATATGTGTCGGAGGTGGAGGGAACGAGGAGAAGTGGGAGACCAAATTGGAGGTGGAAAGATGGAGTGAAAAAGATTTTGTGTGATCGGGGCCTGAACATGCAGGAGGGTGAAAGGAGGGCAAGGAATAGAGTGAATTGGATCGATGTGGTATACCGGGGTTGACGTGCTGTCAGTGGATTGAATCAGGGCATGTGAAGCGTCTGGGGTAAACCATGGAAAGCTGTGTAGGTATGTATATTTGCGTGTGTGGACGTATGTATATACATGTGTATGGGGGGGGGTTGGGCCATTTCTTTCGTCTGTTTCCTTGTGCTACCTCGCAAACGCGGGAGACAGCGAAAAAATGTATATATATATATATATATATATCCCTGGGGATAGGGGATTAAGAATACTTCCCACGTATTCCCTGCGTGTCGTAGAAGGCGACTAAAAGGGGAGGGAGTGGGGGGCTGGAAATCCTCCCCTCTCGTTTTTTTTTTTCTTTTTTTTAATTTTCCAAAAGAAGGAACAGAGGGGGCCAGGTGAGGATATTCCAAAAAAGGCCCAGTCCTCTGTTCTTAACGCTACCTCGCTATCGCGGGAAATAGCGAATAGTATGAAAAAAAAAAAAAAAAAAAATATATATATATATATATATATATATATATATATATATATATATATATATATATGTATAATAACCCAAGGAAGAAAGGCTTTGCATATATCAAAGGATTATCAGGAAAATAGTTTGATGCTTGAACACGAATATTTAATATTCATATTCCGAATATTAGTGTTTAAAGGCGATGAAACTTAATATAAGAGACGAGGATATATAATTTGAATACACTGAACATCATATATCGTGTGGGTATATAAGAAAGAGAATGGTTTCAGAATATTCTATTTATGCCTATGGACACATTAAATGACTTGCTATTTAAACAGATTACGTAGATGAAATGACGAAAAGACACCTGGAATTTTTGAAAAAGAAAAGAGTGTATTTGTGATCAGTACGACTTTTTCTTTTAGAAGTCTCCAACTTAACTCGCCTCTCGACTTGGCGTCGAACCGTTCCAATATTGTGCCAGTGTCTGGGTGGATAACGGGGTTTATATTTACGTTCACAAGAACTTGTCCGATGAGGAAGGCGGTTGATGAACACGGACATGGCGACCTCTCTCTCTCTCTCTCTCTCTATCTCTCTCTCTCTCTCTCTCTCACTCTCTCTCTCTCTCTCTCTCTCTCTCTCTCTCTCTCTCTCTCTCTCTCTCTCTCTCTCTCTCTCTCTCTCTTTATTAAGACCAGGGCGTCAGTGAGGGAAGGAGTTCCAGGGTGAGCTGGGGAGCTGACGAATCTTAAAAAAAAAAAAGGTTTTAGTGTTCTGCTGGAGTAGAGGAGCAACATGGCGGCCTCCTGGTGCACCTCGCCAACCATCGGTTCAAGAGTACCAACATGGCGGCCTCCTGGTGAACCTTGTGAGGGGACGTGGTGAAGTACGTACGTGAGGGACGTGGTGAAGTACGTACGTGAGGGACGTGATGAAGTACGTACGTGAGGGACGTGATGAAGTACGTACGTGAGGGACGTGATGAAGTACGTTCGTGAGGGACGTGATGAAGTACGTACTTGAGTTACGTGATGAAGTACGTGTTCAGCAACAGACATGTGAGGAGGGCCCCTATTTGGTATATGGGCCCCCCCCCCCAACACTTGGGCCCTCATATCACCCACCTCTGTCCATACACTGTACCCACCCTGTACACTGGCCCACACCTACCCCCACCTTGACATGTATGAAATGCTTCGTCCTTGTATATCTATACCATATATTTTTGGCGTGGGAAATGATAAGGTATATAAGTTACTGCAGAGAGAAGTGGGGGAATGGAAAGCCCACCATGAAAGAGAAGGTACCTGAAGAAGATCTAGGACCCCACGAGTGTATGGCTCCTCCTTCTCTCGTATATACACACAAGAAGTAATGTACTTGGTTGAAAGGTCTCACCTCACCCTCGCTCCAGGGGGCCGAGGGCCCACACTGTATAGCAGCCACAGGAAGGACTTCAACCCACCAGCTCCCCTTCAGGAGGACTCCCTTCTAACTCCCTCCGTCAGGAGTTAAGGGGGGAGAGGACTAAGAGGGCGGTACTCCTCCTCCGTCAGGTCCTCAGCCCTCTTCTCCTCCCCCCCTCCCAACAGGCCCCCCCACTAAACCTTGGCAGGTAATATTTCCTGTTTTTGACCCATGGGGTCTCGACCTTCGCCAGGTACCTGGGAACCACCCCACCACAGTGGTGACCGGAAATGACACACGAGGTATCATACTTGACCCAGGGAATGTATGCAAATTAGGCACCGAGTCTCGGCCACTTCTTTGCAGACGTGTGAAGTACATACACACACACACACACACACACACACACACACACACACACACACACACACACACACACAGTCATGGCCTGCCTTGCGATCTGCTCGAAGAAAACGAAGGACATACATTATAAGAACCGTGGACGTAACGTAACAATTGGTGTGATGTCCCCCAAAGGTTTCAAGTGTATGATCATGCACAGTGTACCATCGTCAGCCAATTACTATTCTCTCCGGAGATGATGCTCAAAGCCCATGAGGCGTCAACTTCTTTGTTACCCACTGTAGAGATGAGTTGGCGATCGTATAATAAGGATCTCGTACTGTTTAGGGATGGTGGATTTTCTATTTACATCCGACTTCCCATTTTTTTCTCCGACTTCCATTTTTTTCCGACTTCCATTTTTTTTCCGACTTCCCATTTTTTTCCGACTTCCCATTATTTTTTTTTGGGGTGAATTTCTATGAAAGAGTCAAGAACTCATTTGGAAATGACGACTTGGTTTCCTTATCAAATGATATCGTGTATGAACATCGCCCTTGGGGTCGAAGCCTCCCTAGACACCTATAGCTTTACCTTCCCCCGATCGTAAACAAGGACAGATAAAGACACTCGGATTACTTATAAAATAAAAGATAAATAAAGACGCTTGTTATCCTCAATCCCTTCTGAAAGGGATCTCATCCCGTTGTTTTCCAAGAGAGAAGAGAAATCCATAAGCTATGGCAATTATAATCTCGATATATATATATGTGTGTGTGTGTGTGTGTGTGTGTGTGTATTTTAGATAGGAATCAAGCGCCATTTTTAAGGTGAAAATGGATACAGATTACAGAGAGTAGTAATAGTAAATTGCCCTAACTCTGACTTGAGTTATCTAAAATCATAACCACTTTGCACGAAACAAAATAGTCCCCGCTTAAAAGATATTTTTTTTTTTCCCTCTCATCTTCTTTTCATTCTCATTTGTTTTAACTTGAGCTGTTGACGTGCCCAGTGTTGTAAGTGCTACAGGGTTATAAGTTGTTGTCAAGGCCATGTAAAGTTATAATAACCACAGACCCGGGACCCAGCTAGGGTTATAACCATCACCACAGTCAGTGTGGGTCACCATTGCCTCCCACACTCGCCACATCTCAGGTTATCAGCCGTGACCCTCATTGTAAAACGTACCCATGATTGGTTTACATAACCCGGACCTTCTTACATATAGGTCTGTTGCCATGAACTCTACAACAGGCTTACGTACTCATGATAACATAAAAGAACAACTGATATATCTCTCCCCCAGTGACCCAGGTCAACAGTACCATATCTCTCATGACCTAGGTCATCAGTGCAGTAATCTTTTGTGACCTAGGTCTGCAGACATGACCCAGGTCAGTGGTATTTGATCTCTTATGACCCAGGTCAATAGTACCTTATCTCCCATGACCTAGGTCATCAGTGCCGTATGACCTAGGTCAGCAGACATGACCCAGGTCAGTGGTATTTGATCTCTTATGACCTAGGCAACAGTACCTTATCTCCCATGACCTAGGTCATCAGTACCGTAATCTTTTATGACCTAGGTCAGCAGACATGACTCAGGTCAGTGGTATCTGATCTTTTATGACCCAGGTCAATAGTACCTGAGCAGACTTAATTCAATCTAAACAGTTACCACGACCATCATCACCTGAGCCATTTATAAGTCTTTTATTATTATTTTCTAGTTCTACATAGACGTAGCATTTCAGTGCGAGTATGGGTGAAGGGCACATATCTACGGGGTTAGGTGGAGGAAGCAAGGCTAGGGTGTACAGTGAGTGGGTCCAGTATATGGGCATAGGTGGGTGACAGGTTGTGGGGGCGCCCCAGTGGGAACCAGAGGGGGACCCAAGATCACCAGTTATCATTACAGGTCAAGTTATGATACGTTACTAACTACCTCGAAATCACCCAGTGGTCTGTTGCTCTTTTGAATGCCTTCCCCTCCTTTGTATTACGAATCATCAGTCATACCACTGTGAGCACTCAGGTTCAACACGTGTCCCTCACTCACTCTCCAGTGGGGGGTGTGTACAGTGAGGGGGAGAGAGAGAGAGAGAGAGAGACACACACACAGCTTCTTACACACCTCCTTCCCTCCCTCCCTCCCTCCCTCCTCCCTCCCAGGAGGCCAAACGATAGGCGGCGGTGAGGTAAAATATTGATGTGGTCAGCAGACAGTAGCCGTGGCCCACCTCCCTGGTCACTTACCCAGCTGGAGGCCGCACGCTCTGCCCCGCCCACCCACACCCACCCACTACCTCCTCCTCCTCCCCTCACACACCACAGGGGAAGGGGGCTGGTGTGTGTGTGTGTGTGTGTGGGGTGAAAGGTGGGGAAACAGGCGGTGTGTTTTTTTGGATGGGGGATGTGTGTGTGTGTGTGTGTGTGGGTGACGAAAGATAGGGGTCTGTGTGCTTTAAGGAGGGGGTGAAGGGAGACAAGAAGGAACTGAGGGAGGAGTGTAAGTTAGGGGAGAGGCACCACTGGATTGTGGTGTAGTGAGGAGATCGCCCCCCGTCGACGTATATCCTGTGTTGATTTAAGGGCGTGGGTGTCACACGGCCCAAAGATGGAGGTGGAGGTGATGTGCATACTGTAGGGGAGGGGATGTATGGGTGACGACGGATGACCAGCAAGTACCCCAAGGCCACATACACCAGTACCCTAGTGACACACACATTAGGGCTTGGGGAAGAGACGAACATGTAGGGTGTAGCATTACCCTAGGCCACGTGAGAGAGAGAGAGAGAGAGGAGGAGAAGGAGGAGGGAGCAGCATTCCTTCAAGGTAATAACGATCGTTGGGAAGCAGCATTGACCTGATGAAGAAGAAACCTGGCCATGATACCACCTCCTTCCATCTCATCTGGAACCATATACTCCTGGACCCCACGTACTGCCCTCCCCCACCTCTTCCACCCCCACATAAAACCTGTCGTTTAAATACCATTATTTTCAGCATAATGTCCCGTTTTAAATTCTCCACGGCATTAAAAAAACATCATAAAACAATCCCGGCATTAGCTGTATTTACTTTTTCAGCTTCGCGTTACCGTCTCGTATCTCTGATAACAAAGAACCAACGGCTCAGTTTGCGCCACTGACGTCACCATTGTAAACAAACTCGGGACTGGATCACGTGACCTGCCGACATGGCATCCTCTAGACGCTCTGTTGACTCAAGATAAACAGCTTCTCTATAACTGTTTGTAAATACGTGCTCGTAATCTCCTAATTATAAACAGAGATTAAAATGGCCACATGATGATGGTAACTCCAGAAGGCAAATAAACGAAACGGTTTCAGGGTCATCGAGTCTCAACGGTAGTAATTTTTATTTTTTTTTAGAAGAGATTCTTTGCGTTCAACAGTTCCAGTACTTTCCGGGTTGAACAGTCCTTACGTTGAACATTACATAAGCGACATTTTGACGTACATTTGTCTCATGTGGATTAAAGATATATTTAAAATGACTGAGCTAGGAATATCTTTATATTTTTATCAGTCTTAAAATCTATAGACCATGAACGAACCATTGTCTTGTCTCGTTGCAGTTAATGAGATGATTAACAACAGCTCTAAACAAGCAAACGAGAGGTGTGGTAGTAGGTTAATAGTTAACCCACGCCTGGTAACAGAGCTATGAGGAAAAACGTAGATGAAAATTGATGAAGGACTTGTTTTGTTGAAACTGGTCAACCGTAAGATGTTAGAATTCTCAAGAGGAGGTTGGGGTGGTCTGTGAGATTACATGTGTGTGTTAGGACAATTGTTAGTTGGTTTATATTATTAATAAACTTGTTGGGTGTAAACATACCTTCTCTCTCTACTCTGTCCTGGAAACCTTTATATGCTTAACATCACAAAACTCTGCTGCCCAAAAGTTATGCATGGTATACTATTGTAGTTACCAAAATCATTATTCTCGAGAATAGATGTGGTATATCTATTGGGGTTTTATTTTGGCCAAAGGATGGCATACTGCTCACATATCTAGCTAGGGTGGTTCTTCCTCCATCTTTCAGTGAACTAGAGTGGAATCAAATGCCTTCCATCTTATTGATTCTCCTCACATCTAACATCAACTGTTTCTTTCGATCCTCTTCGATGCTGCTGCCCTTCTGCCTGTTCTAAAGGTATTGTATATTTTGGGGTCTTCTTGTGTCTGTCTCTGCCCGGGTAGTGTGAACTTCGAGGCACGCGCCTGCCTGGCTGCTTCTGCTGCTTCCCACAGTTATTTTTATGGAAGGAGACCAAGTAATCGAGGATTGACCGTTATGATGTCTCCTTTCTCCTCCCCACCTCACACAGCCGTGCTGTGTAATCCTCCTCCTCCTCCTCCTCTTTCGTCTCTTCCTCTGTCCTTGTAAATTTGTCTGCCTTATTGCGTCGGGTCTACGCACATCTGCAGAGATTTGAGTGATGAAGTACCACATTATTCTCTCTTTATTTTTCCCCTTTCCCCTAAAATGGACTTTGACTGAGATGCGTGTTTGGCCACAACATGTCGCGTACTGTAGACGAAAAAAAAAAAAGAGTAGCTTGTTGGCCTCAGTTGTTACTTAAACAAACACATGCAGACAACTTACTTAATTCTGACAATGTCATTTATATTCCAACTTGCCTCCACGTACGTACTGTATATATGCCTTTCACACACACACACACACACACACACACACACACACACACTCTTACTGAAATGCTTTGTTTATATGTAGCTCTAGACGATAAGAATATATATATATATATATATATATATATATATATATATATATATATATATATATATATATATATATATATATATATATATATATATATTTTATAGAAAGTAAAACTTTTAAAGTGTCGAATGTAAGAAGCCTCCGTTTTCTTTGAGGATTCGAACCCGTTTCCCACCTTAGTAAGGCTCCGCCCACAGCTGTTCTGACATGGGTGTCGTCACGGCTGAGGCTCAGGGGAACCCAAGCGTTCTAGTAAATTGACCCGTCGTTCCCTAGCACTGTTTACCCCCAACCCTCCCCTCCACACTTCTACCTCCCCTCCCCAGCACACAGGCAGAGGGGAAGGGAGGGGAAGGGGAGGGGGTTGGGGGAAGGGTTTCCATACGCGAGATGTTGTGGCCCGAGAACTAAAGTCGATCTTGATTGAATCCTTCATTGGTAAGTTCAGTCAGCTGTCTTCATGGAAGTGAACTTTTATCATTCGTGTTACGAGATATTATTACCCGTGAAGTGTGTGTGTGTGTGTGTGTGTGTGTGTGTGTGTGTGTGTGTGTGTGTTCATGACGGTTGGGTGGAAAACAGAAGGGAGAAAGATGGTTCTATTAGAAATAGATAGTTAGATTAATCGATGGATAGACAGATAGACAGACAGAAAGGTGGTGAGTATATGCAGAGAGGAATAGATAGATATGCACAGAGATGTACAAGATAGATAGATAGATAGATAGAGAGAGAGAGAGAGAGAGAGAGAGAGAGAGAGAGAGAGAGAGAGAGAGAGAGAGAGAGAGTCAAGATGATGTCCTCACCACCACCCACCACAGTGTTGTTTACCCACCCTCCTCCTCCACCCTCCTTCCTCCCACACAACACACCAGCCACCCACCCACCTTACCTACACCCCCCACCCCCACCAACCCCCAGGTGGTCTTCGCCAGGGCCACCTGGGTGGGGTGAGGTAGGGGGGGGGATATATGAAAGCCTGTTGAAAGACCTACTTCGAAGAAGAGATCATCCATTACCCAGTACGTGCCTTGGCAACTGCCAGCCGGATCGTAGCGACACTGTTGGTGAAGGGGTGTGTGTGTGTGTGTGTGTGTGTGTAGTGATGGGAGAGGGGAAAGGGGTGGGAGAGGACCTGAAGTAACCCCTTTCCCTTCCCTATCCTCTCTTGGTCACTTCCCCCCTCACACAAAAGGGACAGTGTCGTGGTGTATGTGATGAATGACGGACCTAGACAGTAAACGATCATTTGGAGCATGTGAGAAGATATCTGCCTTGGTTCTGGCGGACTTGAAATGTAACAGATCAAACAGCCATGGAACCCAATGGAACCTCCTGATGGTGGGCCATAATCCGGTAGGTTTTTGGTGTGGCCACTAGAGGCCAGGGTGTGTGTCTATTGGGTGTTATAATAGCCACTAGATACATCGTCAGGACATGAGGATCTGGGGCAGGAAAGGGATTACATTTTGAGTGTAGGAAGAGGCGAATGGAACATGGATCTCCTCGGGTAGTGTTTCTGTCTCTGTTGTTCCCTGTTCATAAGCTCTTCCCAAATCCTTAGTATATATATATATAAACCATGAATGTGAACGAATGTGGCCTTTGTTGTCTTTTCCTAGCGCTACCTCGTGCACATGCGGGGGGGAGGGGGTTGTTATTTCATGTGTGGCGGGGTGGCGATGGGAATGAATAAGGGCAGACAGTATGAATTATGTACATGTGTATATATGTATATGTCTGTGTGTGTATATATATGTATACATTGAGATGTATAGGTATGTATATTTGTGTGTGTGGACGTGTATGTATATACATGTGTATGTGGGTGGGTTGGGCCATTCTTTTGTCTGTTTCCTTGCGCTACCTCGCTAATGCAGGAGACAGCGACAAAGCAAAATAATAAATATATATATATATATATATATATATATATATATATATATATATATATATATATATATATATCCCTGGGGATAGGGGAGAAAGAATACTTCCCATGTATTCCCTGCGTGTCGTAGAAGGCGACTAAAAGGGGAGGGAGCGGGTGGCTGGAAATCCTCCCCTCTCGTTTTTTTTTTTTTTTTTTTTTTTTTTTTTTTTTTTCCAAAAGAAGGAACAGAGAAGGGGGCCAGGTGAGGATTTTCCCTCTAAGGCCCAGTCCTCTGTTCTTAACGCTACCTCGCAAACGCGGGAAATGGCGAATCGTATGAAAAAAAAAATATATATATATATATATATATATATATATATATATATATATATATATATATATATATATATATATATAAATATATATATATATATATATATATATATATATATATACATATATATATACACTTCACCTACCCCTAACCTAATACCACCAACCATGCTAATCACTGAAATGACTTGTCTATGAATGTATATTGACAGATAAAAAATTCTGAAATAAAACTTCATCATATTTTTAATTGGTCATTATGAAGACGCTACACTGTGCTGTTCTTTGCACTTTTACTGACACGAAACGTTTGAAAAAAAAAGATTAATGAAATTATCGAATAAACGCGAAGGGTTGGATAATATCTGTGTATTGCTGGTGTCCAGAAATCTTTTAACATTTATCTGATGTTATTTTCTCATCCTCGCTTCTTACTGTGTACGATTTTAATTCCATTTGGTATTGGCCTCCACATTCATTTTAAGATATTTCCTGTGTTTCCCTCCAGCTCTCCCTCTTCCCTCCATCACTCCCTCTCTCCTCCATCACTATCTCCTTCCTCCATCATTGTCTCCTCCCTCCATCACTTTCTTCTCTCTATATCACTAACTCTTCCTTCCATCACTGTCTCCTCCCTCCATCACTACCTCATCCCTCCATCACTCCCTCTTCTCTTCATCACTCCCTCTTCTCTCCATCACTCCCTCTTCCCTCAACCTCACCACCCTCCTCCCTTCGCCACCTTACTCCTCATCCAGCATCATCTCCCTTCTCCCATTCCCCGCCATCCCCATACATGACGTCCCCCTTCCCTCCCTTCACCTCTTCCATTTCCCCCCACTCTCCCCTTTCCTTCCCTCCCTCCTTCCCTCCCACACCGCCCCTCACGTATCCATCGCAGGAAATACAACCATCCTTCACCAGTGTACAAATTGTCGTGGTGAGGTATCATGTGTCAGCCATTACCCAGTATATATCGTATACTACCCAGTATATATCGTATACTACCCAGTATATATCGTATACTACCTAGTATATATCGTATACTACCCAGTATATATCGTATACTACCCAGTATATATCGTATATTACCCAGTATATATTGTATACTACCCAGTATATATCGTATATTACCCAGTATATATCGTATACTACCCAGTATATCGTATATCAGGAGGCAGGAAATGCAGAAGCGTGCTTCCGACGAGACGGAATTTACACACACACACACACACACACACACACACACACACACACACACACACACACACAAGATAGATGGATAGACAGGCATAGACGGAGAGGCGTGGAGGAACAGGAGACAGAAGCTTTACCAAGATAGTCATTGAGACATTGTAATATAGAAACATATAGCAATTAACATCTGACTAACTGCTCCCTTTCCCCCCCCGCCCCCTACATCGGGGGGCAAGACAAGGATTAACCACTGAATCTTCTTTTCTTCTTTTTTCCTAAGTCTTAAAAGATCTACGAAATGGGAGGGAAGAATGTCAGAATTGCCCTTGTATTCAGACCCGCTGTTGAAGGTGAAGTTGTTTCGCGGTGGAAAGTGTGTGTGTGTGTGTGTGTGTGAGAGAGAGAGAGAGAGAGAGAGAGAGAGAGAGAGAGAGAGAGAGAGAGAGAGAGAGAGACAGACAGACAGATAGACAGAGACAGACAGACACCCAGCAGAGGACAGTCAAATGGCGCCCCTTACGGTGGCACGCGTTTAAAGCTCCATATGTGGTGGGGTTGGGGGGTAGGGAGGAAAAAGGGAAGGGAACGGAAGGGAGAAGGGAAGGGAGGGTCGGTATTGGTCAATGGCCGTTGTTAAGGATCCCGTAACGTCCCGTGGGGATCTCGGGAGGTCACGCGACGAGGCTGGAAGGTCACACGGCGGCCGTTGAAAGGTCACGGGAGGGGAGAGGTGAGGGAGGGAAGAGGGAGAGGGGGTTGGTAACTGGTACGCGGCCGGAAGATGTGGGGGGGGTGGTGGGGGGGGGATGGTAACAGACGAAGGGGGATGCTGGGGAAGGGGGGGGGGGGGGGGGAAGGGGGAAGAGAAGAGGCCTACCGGAAGTCGTTGTCTGGAAGGGTTGGTGTGGAGGTGGGTGGGGTTGGTGTGGGCTTGGAGGGGTTGGGACACCTCCCTTTAAAGCAATTAGTACTCCAAGGAGGAAGATAAAACACCTGGGCTTGCTCATGTTCCAATGTGATGCAAGGGGGGGGGGTTAAGTTGGCCTCCCCCCGGCCCCCATCCGCTCTCACTCCTTAACCCTTTCGTAACGCTCTAATCTTTTTTTTTTTCTTATTTAAATGCTTACCCAAATTGGCGTTTTTATAGATGCTTGCCTAATGATAGTTTTTTTTATAAATCCGTACCCCCAATTTTTTTTAATGTTTACCCTAGTGTTCGGTTTTATAAATGCTTTACCCGAATGATCGTTTTTATAAATGCTTGCTAAATGGGCGTTTTTATAAATGTTTGCCAAATGGGCGTTTTTATACATGCTTACCCGAATGGGCGTTTTTTATAAATGCTTACTTGAATAGGCTTTTTTTTTTTTATAAATGCTTACCCGAATGGGCGTTTTTATAAATGCTTGCCCTCTAGCCCCAAAGAGAATTTCATGGGTATTGTTATTATCATTATAGGATGAGTGAGAGAAGGGGTGTGTGGTCAGATCCCATCATCACGTGGTGTCTGTACTTTCATTTGCCTTTAAACACGTAGAAACTCACACGTCTCCCCCGTCCCTCTGAGACGCCAACACGTGCCACCTCCTTCCTCATGCGCGAGCCACGTGGTGTCTTTCATCTTGTGCCTTTACCACGTGGTACTTCCTCCCCTTGATCTTTCACCACGTGCCACCTCCTCTCCCCAAAACCCTCTCGGCACGTGTTTTGCCTCCCCCCTCCCCTGGTTCCTCACCACGTGCCACATCCTCCCCTGACCACCCCCATCCCCCTTTTGTTCACACGTGGCACCTTCACGTGAATCTTCTCCCACCGTGTTATCTCCCCACCACTACGCTCCCCCCCGACTATGATAACCTCCCCAGTACAAGAGCTTCTCCCCGTATACTCCCAAATCTTGATAATGAGGCATCACACACACACACACACGGCGGCCTTCCATCACGTACGAGCACCCCAACCCTGAACACGTAACCACCATCCACACGTGGTACCTAACCACTTCCCCACCCCCATACACACACACACACACACACACATCTCTCTTCATCATCACGTTACCCCTCCCCCCCCCCACCACGTAGATCCCCCGCTTCCTTCATCACGTGGTGCCCCTAACCATCGCCGCCCCCCCCACCACCACCACGTAGATCCCCCGCTTCCTTCATCACGTGGCGCCCTTTGGGAGAGCGAGCCAGCCAGTGAGAAAGCCCCTCCTGCTCATGGCATTATCTAAACACTTCAACGTCTAGCGAAGAAGAAGACGACGACGAAGACGAGCGGAGGGAAGACGCAGGGAGGAAGGGAAGAGGTGAGGGAGGGAGGAAGGGAGAGGTGAGGGAAGGGAGGAGGGAAGAGGTGAGGGAGGGAGGAAGGGAGAGGTGAGGGAAGGAGGAAGGGAGAGGTGAAGCAGGGAGAAAGGGAGAGGTGAGGGAGGGAGGAAGGGAAGAGGTGAGGGAAGGAGGAAGGGAAGAGGTGAGGGAGGGAGGAAGGGAGAGGTGAGGGAGGGAGGAAGGGACAGGTGAAGCAGGGAGAAAGGGAGAGGTGAGGGAGGGAGGGAGGAAGGGAAAAGGTGAGGGAGGGAGGAAGGGAGAGGTGAGGGAAGGGTAGGTGTGTGTGTGGGTGTGGAAGGCGGGGAATGAGGGAAAAGAAGGCGTGTGTAAGGGAGGGGAAGGAGGCGTGTGTAAGGAAAGGGAAGGAGGCGTGTGTAAGGAAAGGGAAGGAGGCGTGTGTAAGGGAGGGGAAGGAGGCGTGTGTAAGGGAGGAGGTGGAGGGAGGGAGGAGGGGCGGGCGGCACGCGAGTCGAAAGCCCACACACCCGCCCCAAACTAATCCCACACACCAGGAGTCCTGACATATTTAGGATCGCCTTGGCCCACAGGACTCCCGCTCCTCCTGTAGGATCCCCTCGGCCCACAGGACTCCCGCTCCTCCTGTAGGATCCCCTCGGCCCACAGGACTCCCGCTCCTCCTGTAGGATCCCGTCGGCCCACAGGACTCTCGCTCCTGTAGGATCCCCTCGGCCCACAGGATTCCCGCTCCTCCTGTAGGATCCCCTCGGCCCACAGGACTCTCGCTCCTCCTGTAGGATCCCCTCGGCCCACAGGACTCTCGCTCCTCCTGTAGGATCCCCTCGGCCCACAGGACTCTCGCTCCTCCTGTAGGATCGTCTCGGCCCACAGGACTCCCGCTCCTCCTGTAGGATCCCCTCGGCTCACAGGACTCCCGCTCCTCCTGTAGGATCGTCTCGGCCCACAGGACTCCCGCTCCTCCTGTAGGATCCCCTCGGCCCACAGGACTCCCGCTCCTCCTGTAGGATCGTCTCGGCCCACAGGACTCTCGCTCCTCCTGTAGGATCCCCTCGGCCCACAGGACTCTCGCTCCTCCTGTAGGATCCCCTCGGCCCACAGGACTCTCGCTCCTCCTGTAGGATCGTCTCGGCCCACAGGACTCCCGCTCCTCCTGTAGGATCGTCTCGGCCCACAGGACTCCCGCTCCTCCTGTAGGATCGTCTCGGCCCACAGGACTCCCGCTCCTCCTGTAGGATCGTCTCGGCCCACAGGACTCCCGCTCCTCCTGTAGGATCCCCTCGGCCCACAGGACTCTCGCTCCTCCTGTAGGATCCCCTCGGCCCACAGGACTCCCGCTCCTCCTGTAGGATCCCCTCGGCCCACAGGACTCCCGCTCCTCCTGTAGGATCGCCTCGGCCCACAGGACTCTCGCTCCTCCTGTAGGATCCCCTCGGCCCACAGGACTCCCGCTCCTCCTGTAGGATCCCCTCGGCCCACAGGACTCCCGCTCCTCCTGTAGGATCCCCTCGGCCCACAGGACTCTCGCTCCTCCTGTAGGATCCCCTCGGCCCACAGGACTCTCGCTCCTCCTGTAGGATCCCCTCGGCCCACAGGACTCCCGCTCCTCCTGTAGGATCCCCTCGGCCCACAGGACTCTCGCTCCTCCTGTAGGATCCCCTCGGCCCACGGGACTCTCGCTCCTCCTGTAGGATCCCCTCGGCCCACAGGACTCTCACTCCTCCTGTAGGATCCCCTCGGCCCACAGGACTCTCGCTCCTCCTGTAGGATCCCCTCGGCCCACAGGACTCCCGCTCCTCCTGTAGGATCGTCTCGGCCCACAGGACTCCCGCTCCTCCTGTAGGATCCCCTCGGCCCACAGGACTCCCGCTCCTCCTGTAGGATCCCCTCGGCTCACAGGACTCCCGCTCCTCCTGTAGGATCCCCTCGGCCCACAGGACTCTCGCTCCTCCTGTAGGATCGTCTCGGCCCACAGGACTCCCGCTCCTCCTGTAGGATCGTCTCGGCCCACGGGACTCCCGCTCCTCCTGTAGGATCCCCTCGGCCCACAGGACTCCCGCTCCTCCTGTAGGATCGTCTCGGCCCACGGGACTCCCGCTCCTGTAGGATCCCCTCGGCCCACAGGACTCCCGCTCCTCCTGTAGGATCCCCTCGGCTCACAGGACTCCCGCTCCTCCTGTAGGATCCCCTCGGCCCACAGGACTCTCGCTCCTCCTGTAGGATCGTCTCGGCCCACAGGACTCCCGCTCCTCCTGTAGGATCGTCTCGGCCCACAGGACTCTCGCTCCTCCTGTAGGATCCCCTCGGCCCACAGGACTCCCGCTCCTCCTGTAGGATCGTCTCGGCCCACGGGACTCCCGCTCCTCCTGTAGGATCCCCTCGGCCCACAGGACTCCCGCTCCTCCTGTAGGATCGTCTCGGCCCACGGGACTCCCGCTCCTGTAGGATCCCCTCGGCCCACAGGACTCCCGCTCCTCCTGTAGGATCGTCTCGGCCCACGGGACTCCCGCTCCTGTAGGATCCCCTCGGCCCACAGGACTCTCGCTCCTCCTGTAGGATCGTCTCGGCCCACAGGACTCCCGCTCCTCCTGTAGGATCGTCTCGGCCCACAGGACTCTCGCTCCTCCTGTAGGATCGTCTCGGCCCACAGGACTCCCGCTCCTCCTGTAGGATCGTCTCGGCCCACGGGACTCCCGCTCCTCCTGTAGGATCCCCTCGGCCCACAGGACTCCCGCTCCTCCTGTAGGATCGTCTCGGCCCACGGGACTCCCGCTCCTGTAGGATCCCCTCGGCCCACAGGACTCCCGCTCCTCCTGTAGGATCCCCTCGGCTCACAGGACTCCCGCTCCTCCTGTAGGATCCCCTCGGCCCACAGGACTCTCGCTCCTCCTGTAGGATCGTCTCGGCCCACGGGATT
>NC_092234.1:8021593-8031593 GCF_036320965.1 Panulirus ornatus
AGATATGGCACGGGGGAGACGTGTTTACAAAGTGGGTCTGCTTCATGCCAGAGGAGCCGGACACGTGTGTCTTCAGCCCCCCGGCCCTCACTGCCCTGCCCAGCCCTAGCCCTCGCCCCTCATCTTCCCCCAGCCCTTATAGTGAGGGGGAGCTCACCAGCCATCCATCCATCCATCCAGCACCACCCGGGGTGTGTGAGAGAGAGAGTGAGAGAGAGAGAGAGAGAGAGAGAGAGAGAGAGAGAGAGATAAAAGATAAGAGATAAAGAGATATTCAGACACTCATTCTCCCCCCCCCCTCCCCCTACCCACCACCCGCACCCCAACAGGAGGATGTGATCCTTCGCCCGACGACAAAAACAAAAACAACAACAACAACAACAACAACAACAACAACAACAACAACAACAACAACCTGAACTTCAGGTTATAGGTGTAAACAAAAAAAAATTTTGTTTGCGTAAACATTCAGAAGGCAAAGAGTCCATTTCAGTGATAGCGTGAGTGGAGGAGGACATGGACGCACAGGTGGGTCTTTCGTAAACATGAATGAAGTTGAAGATTCGCGAAGACGAACTGTAAACAGTTCCCACGTGTTGTTTGCCTGTGGGTAAACAGGGATGGGGGTGGTAGTGGTGATGAGGTTGTATACTGTAAGACGATATTTTTGCATATCGCATAATTTTTTTTCTATAAATTTTGTAGAGGTAAGTTTTAAGTCAATTACGTACACTCCTCATTTATCAAATACATTCACACGTAAATAATAAAACAAAAGCATTATATCGTACATATACACTGATACACAAGCCCTCGCAGTGAAGTGGTAAACGTTACGCGGGTCCAGGTTCGAATCCCGGACCGGGCAGGCGACTCAAAGCTGACCCAGGTGGGTCGATAAATGCGTCCCTGGCTTAGAAAGCTGTAGGGTTCGTGCGTGTGGTATATACACACCTACATATGTAGGAGGAGAGACATAGTACATATATACAAAGTTAAGAGAAGGGGCAACACTGGTGTAAGGCTGTCACCCCTCACCACACACACACACATATATATGATGATGTGATTATTGCAAGAAAATGCACCTGGGATCGTGTTCCATTTCCCCGTGGACTCATAGGAATATATATATACATATATATATATATATATATATATATATATATATATATATATATATATATATATATATATATATATATATATATATATATATATATAAGGGTGTGTGTGTGTGTGTGTGTGTGTGTGTGTGTGTGTGTGTTAGCACGTCTTAATTATTTGTTGGGATAAGTCACGGGAGGAGGCTAGGTTAAGGAGCGGCCAGCCTCCCCTCAGCCCAGCTGTGAACACGTCGACAAACAGAGTCATCCACACTTCCTCCTCCTCCTCCTCCTCCTCCTCCTCCTACTCTTCCTCTTCCTCCTCCTCCTTCTTCTTCTACCCTCCTCCTCCTCCATCACTGTTGCCGTAACTTCGCCAACATCACCATCATCACCACCATCCTACTACCCCTCCCCAACACCACCACCACCGACTCTCTCTCTCTCTCTCTCTCTCTCTCTCTCTCTCTCTCTCTCTCTCTCTCTCTCTCTCTCTCTCTCCCTCCACCAACACCGCTCCTCCAACACCCACCCACCCACCAACCCCCCCGGCAGCAGCAGCGCTTCGCTAAGCAATGGAGTCAGTCAGCAATGGCGCTTTTTAAGTGCAGAGTCCTTGGCGTAAGCGAGCAGCAGTAATATTCTGGGCCATTCATGCTGGACGAAGGTGACGAGATCATTCGATCCACGCAACACACACACACACACACACACACACACACACACACACACACACACACGCACAAGGAGGGGAAGGGAGAGGGAGGGTGGGAGAACTGACTTGTTGATGTTAACATAGAACAGTTCTTTGAGGGTCAGAGATGAGAGCCAGCATGAAGGAAGGCCCTCCCAGGTAATGAGAGGGACGTAACCCAGTACTGGACACGTGGAGGGAGGGAGCTGATGCAGATATCGCTCGACGGCTCAAGTCTGTGTCTGAGGTCCACCTCGAACAAGGGCCACATTATCTGGCCCTTGGAGTACAACCCACGTCTGTTACTGGCGTTCCACCCAGAGAAAAGAACAATTGCGGCTTGACACACACACACACACACACACACACACACACACACACACTACCCCTTCCCTAACACCAGTGACACCACCACCACAAGGTCCCCCTCTTCTCTCTCTCTCTCTCTCTCTCTCTCTCTCTCTCTCTCTCTCTCTCTCTCTCTCTCTCCCTCAACGTATATCACCCTGTTGGTGCCCTGGGGCGCCCCTCTCTCTCTCTCTCTCTCCCTCCACCCTCTCCCTCCTCCTCCTCCTCCTCCTCCTCCTCAGGGACGCACACGTGCCACAGTCGAGGAGAGGCAAGGGCACGCGTCGGGTGCCCCTAAGGTCCATCGTGCAAGACGCTAACGATGGCAGTTTGACCCCTATGGTTTAGCAGGAGGAGGAGGGGGGGAAGGGTTGTTGTGGGTGGGTGGGTGGGTGGGTAGTCGTGGTTTGTTATTAAGGGGGGGGCGGGGCCCCACCACTGCCCTTATTATTATATTGTTGACACTCGAGGAGAAGAAAAAAAAAAGGGAGTTGACGACGCGAAGTGCGTTAGGGGGGGGGGGGGTGGTGGTTTAGCACGTGCTGGCCAAGTGTGTGAAGGAGCCACTTTGTTGAAGACTACTCCCCCCCCCCCCCCCCACAACCCCAGCAGCCGGTGAAGCGTGAAGACACACACACACACACACACACACACACACACACACACACACACACACACACACGTGATGCTGGGTACTTAGAAATGAACTCTATGAGGCCTGTTGACATGTGTATATACATATAGTATGAAACTCACTCGATGACCACTTCTTTATAAGTGTACGTACCACACACACACACACACACACACACACACACACACACACAACACAACAGAGAGCGCTTAAATGACAACGGACAGCGAATAAACAAGACATGACATGAAAAACCCCAGCCAGCATTAACTATGCCTTCCCCCCCCACACAAAAAAAACACGTCCACTCAGCCCTGTAGGACAACCAGGCACGCCAGGGAGGGAACTGAACATCACAACACACCACACGTTGGTATGCGCATCAGCACACGCAGACCCTCTGGCCTACACACACACGCCCATAGTTGGCTGCCTCAACACGGTGCGAACTGTCTTATGTAAACAGAAAGGGGGGGAAAAATAATAACGGTGCGAACTGTGTTATGTTATGTAAAAAGAAAGGGAAAGAATAAGATTTTCTCGTAGATATTTCGTAGAATGGTAAGTCTTTTGATAGTGAAATTGATGTTAATATGTATAAATTATATAGAGAGCGCGTGTCGTCTGGGTATTTCATTTGTTTTTGAAATGCTCAAAGGATGTCCAAAGCCTCTATGTTGGGGTGTGTGTGTGTGTGTATGTCCCTGGTAGATATATATTCAGGCCACAATAAACACCTGCAGGTCATTAAGCCAGGCTGTAACAAATAATAATAATAATAATAATAATAATAATAATAATAAATGAAATCACACATAGTTACAGTAGTTGTGTCAACGCTATTAATTCCAACTTGGGTATGTTATTTTAATTAATCTATCAGGATTAATTCATTTCAGGGAATTGGAAAGAAAATGAATTTAGATATTGTTATTAAAGACATGTTTTTCAAATACTGACCGAAGGCACCATGCGTAAATATCCCAATTGTTCTGTACGTGTCATGAAAAGAAAAAATAACACAGTTGTTTTTTTTGGAGGGCTCGCTTTAAGCCTCCCATCTGACATTAAAACCTTCAGTTTCAAAACCAACCATCAGAAAAATAAATAAATCACGAACGCATCGTTCAGGTGGACAAGATCACTCTAAGCCCTTCAAGTACCATAGGCAAGACAAGACGTGGCATTTATGATAGTTTGTGCTGAATAATAATAAAAAAAAACCTGACGTTCCTCACCGTCTTCTGGGAAACCTTTTACCCTCCTCCAGTGCTTTCGAAATATGAGGAACACGTGTGGAAACTTTGTTATATATGTTACACAAGTCATGGAGGAGAAATATGTCCCTTGGTAAGTGTAATATATATATATATATATATATATATATATATATATATATATATATATATATATATATATATATATATATATATATATATACATATATATATATATATATATATATATATATATATATATATATATATATATATATATATATATATATATATATATATATATATATTCCTATGAGTCCACGGGGAAAATGAAACACGAAAAGTTCCCAAGTGCACTTTCGTGTAATAATCACATCATCAGGGGAGACACAAGAGAGAAATATAACAGTCAGTTGATATACATCGAAGAGACGAAGCTAGGACGCCATTTGGTGAACATGTATATTATCCCTGGGGATAGGGGAGAAACAATACTTGATGGTCATTATATCCACGTGATGACATTCATATATTATTTTACGAAATGTCCTTTTGTGGTATTGAAATACATGAGATCAAAGGATTGTAGGAATAGAAGATCAATATTTCATCAAAATCAAAATTTCTGGGAGAACTAGTAGGACAGTATAGGCTGCCATGAAAGTTATTGACCTTAATGGGTTTTTTTTTACTTCTGAATAATAGTAATAATAATGATAATAATGATAATAATAATAATGATAATAAAAATAATAATAATAATGATAATAATAATGATAATAATAATAATAATAATATAACCAAGAGCAACTTTTTTTTTCTTTTATTTAATAATATTGACCAGCTTTTCTTAACCCCCCCCAGCCATCCGTTTTCTCTCCCTGATAATGATGATGATGTATTGATCAATCACTTTCGTAACGGCGGAAGGATACAAAATCTACCACGATGTTCTACCATGAAGTAGAAGTAGAGTGTAGCCACCCCTGCAAAAGGAGAAAGAGATAGAGCCTTGAATACGTCTTATACCACAATTACCACGTCTACCACATAGCTTGGCGGCGGCCGTGATCGTATAGTGGTTAGTACATTGCGTTGTGGCCGCAATAACCCAGGTTCGAATCCTGGTCACGGCAAAGAGAACCATGTTACCATTTTAGGGGGTCCTTCGATGGTTTCACCTCAGTGCACCTCTTACCACCACCACCACCTCACACAACCACTACGATTACCCTCCACCACTACACATCACGACCAGTAATGTGTAACATCCCCTTACTATACCATTTTGAAGGCCAGTACCTTACTAGACACTACTCAAACACACTCCTACCACACAATTAGCCAGAGGAGCAGACCACCACACACCCCTACCACACAATTAGCCAGAGGAGCAGACCACCACACACCCCTACCACACAATTAGCCAGAGGAGCAGACCACCACACACCCCTACCACACAATTAGCCACACCAGCAGACCACCACACACCCCTACCACACAATTAGCCACACCAGCAGACCACCACACACCCCTACCACACAATTAGCCACACCAGCAGACCACCACACACCCTACCACACAATTAGCCACACCAGCAGACCACCACACACTCCTACCACACAATTAGCCACACCAGCAGACCACCACACACTCCTACCACACAATTAGCCACACCAGCAGACCACCACACACCCCTACTACACAATTAGCCAGAGAAGCAGACCACCACACACCCTTACCATACAATTAGCCACGCCAGCAGACCACCACACACCCCTATCACACAATTAGCCAGAGGAGCAGACCACCACACACCCCTATCACACAATTAGCCACACTTCAGACCACCACACACCCCTACCACACAATTAGCCACACCAGCAGACCACCACACACCCCTACTACACAATTAGCCACACCAGCAGACCACCACACACCCCTACCACACTTCAGACCACCACCACACACATCCCCTACCACACACTTCAGACCACCACCACACACATCCCCTACCACACACTTCAGACCACCACCACCACCACACACAGCCCCTACCACACACTTCAGACCACCACCACCACAACACACAGCCCCTACCACACACTTCTTTCTCTCAACAGCCCAGAACGCACCCCTTACATACGAGAGGCCACGAAGTTCCCACGGATATGACAAAAATATATTTCTCACACGCCGCTGCTGCTGCTACCACGAAACCTGAACCAAACGTGAAGGTCTTGTTGTGAAAGTATTTGGTTTTTGTGCAAGTGATGGTACGTCACGGACCCTGACACGATAGATGTACCATCATGGTAGTGTGTGTGTGGGGGGAAGGGAATGGGTGGTAGTGTGTGTGTGGGGGGGGAGGGGTTGGAATGGTTGGTAGGATGTACCATCATGGTAGTGTGTGTGTGTGTGTGTGTGTGTGTGTGTGTGTGTGTGTGTGTGTGGGGATGGGTGGTAGTGTGTGTGTGTGTGTGTGTGTGTGTGTGTGTGTGTGAGGGAATGGGTGGTAGTGTGTGTGTTTGGGGGGGGGGGGGAGTTGGAATGGTTGGTTGGATGTACCATCATGGTAGTGTGTGTGTGTGGGAGGGAATGGGTGGTAGTGTGTGTGTTGGGGGGGGGGGTATGTTGGAATGGGTGGTTGGCTACCATTTACAGCAGTGGTGACCAGCTGGTTATGGGAATGGGAAGATAAGGCGTCTCCTTCTCCCCTCCCCCTTCCTCCTCCTCCTCCTCCCTCCCATTCCCTGACGGTGAGAGCAAGAATGGTGCCATAATGGTAGGACATTTCTAGGCGGGTATCGAACACTGGAATGGGGGTGAGAGAGAGGGAGAGAAAGGCGTATTGTCATGGTGATGGGTAGAGAGATGGAGGTATGATGGTCATACAGGGTACATATGGTGTAATGGTACCATAATATGGCATGGTGCTCTAGTACCATCATGGTAGTGACCAAGGAGCAATGGTAGGGTAGTTATAATTGCTGTAATTGATGTAGAGGTTATTACGATGTTGGTAGATGGTAGATAATGGAAGTAGCACTGTTAATGGGGAAGTGATACGAAGTGGTATTAAGATATAGGAGGGAGTGTTGGCCCAGGTGTAGTTCGGTAGTTAAATGGGTGGGTGGGAGGGAGGGAGATAATAGATAGATAATAGGTAGATGATGGTAGATGGGGTGGCGAGGTATACCAGTGTATGGTAATGAGTTGAGGCGGTATCTACCATATGGTAGATGATTCTCTCTCTCTCTCTCTCTCTCTCTCTCTCTCTCTCTCTCTCTCTCTCTCTCTCTCTCTCTAGTCTCCGTTTCCCATTACTCAGCCGAGCGCAAGAGTAAACACCTCCCCCCCAACCCCTCTTCAGAGCCACTGGGACCCAACACCCTCGTCCCCCTATAAGGCCTCCCTGCCCTCTACCACACTACCGTACCCACGCCCTTGAGAGCAGACCATGTATAGCCCTGTCATGACCCTGCCACGTGTCGTTGATGGCGTGTTCGCCGTCTGTCTCCCAGCGACCCCTGGCAACCCCTCCTCCCTCCTCTTCCCTACGTATGTAAACAACTTTTTTTTGGCCAGCTGCTGTTTTTGGTGTAAACAAGAAAACAAAAAAACAAACAAAAAATGGAACGCATGATTTTGCCAGATGTCACACGTTGGGTTTATAGAGGGGGAAAAAAATATATTATTTAGGAAAAAAGGGGAAAGAATTTTGATTTGGGGAAATTATAGAGGGGAAAAATATAATTATATTTTTTGGGAAAAAGGGGAAAAAATTTTAATTTGGGGAAAAAAAGGGGAAAATTAATTTTTTTGGGGGGGTGAGGGAAGGGGAAAATAATTCTATGACATTTTTTAATTATGGTGATTTTGAAATCAATAATGGGTACAATTAATTATCGTCCTGCAATAACTGCTTGTTGGGTAGTTATGCTTAGGTTACTGCTTGTTGGGTAGTTATGTATAGGTAACTGCTTGTTGGGTAGTTATGCATAGGTAACTGCTTGTTGGGTAGTTATGTATAGGTAACTGCTTGTTGGGTAGTTATGTATAGGTTACTGCTTGTTGGGTAGTTATGTATAGGTAACTGCTTGTTGGGTAGTTATGCATAGGTAACTGCTTGTTGGGTAGTTATGTATAGGTTACTGCTTGTTGGGTAGTTATGTATAGGTAACTGCTTGTTGGGTAGTTATGTATAGGTAACTGCTTGTTGTGTAGTTATGTATAGGTAACTGCTTGTTGGGTAGTTATGTATATGTAACTGCTTGTTGGGTAGTTATGTATAGGTAACTGCTTGTTGGGTAGTTATGTATAGGTAACTGCTTGTTGTGTAGTTATGTATAGGTAACTGCTTGTTGGGTAGTTATGTATAGGTAACTGCTTGTTGGGTAGTTATGTATAGGTAACTGCTTGTTGTGTAGTTATGTATAGGTAACTGCTTGTTGGGTAGTTATGTATAGGTAACTGCTTGTTGGGTAGTTATGTATAGGTAACTGCTTGTTGTGTAGTTATGTATAGGTAACTGCTTGTTGTGTAGTTATGTATAGGTAACTGCTTGTTGTGTAGTTATGTATAGGTAACTGCTTGTTGGGTAGTTATGTATAGGTTACTGCTTGTTGGGTAGTTATGTATAGGTAACTGCTTGTTGGGTAGTTATGTATAGGTAACTGCTTGTTGGGTAGTTATGTATAGGTAACTGCTTGTTGTGTAGTTATGTATAGGTAACTGCTTGTTGGGTAGTTATGTATAGGTAACTGCTTGTTGGGTAGTTATGTATAGGTAACTGCTTGTTGTGTAGTTATGTATAGGTAACTGCTTGTTGTGTAGTTATGTATAGGTAACTGCTTGTTGGGTAGTTATGTATAGGTAACTGCTTGTTGGGTAGTTATGTATAGGTAACTGCTTGTTGTGTAGTTATGTATAGGTAACTGCTTGTTGGGTAGTTATGTATAGGTAACTGCTTGTTGGGTAGTTATGTATAGGTAACTGCTTGTTGGGTAGTTATGTATAGGTAACTGCTTGTTGGGTAGTTATGTATAGGTAACTGCTTGTTGGGTAGTTATGTATAGGTAACTGCTTGTTGTGTAGTTATGTATAGGTAACTGCTTGTTGGGTAGTTATGTATAGGTAACTGCTTGTTGGGTAGTTATGTATAGGTAACTGCTTGTTGGGTAGTTAATCATAGTTTCCTCTCGAGGGAAGGTTTGCGAGTGTGTAAGAACGGCAGATTATTAAAAAAATTTGATGATTAATAATAAATTTTCAATGATTAATTATAGATTGTTGATGATTAATAAAAAAATTTGATTGGCAATAAATTTTCAATGATTAATAATAAATTGATGATTCATAAAAAAAATTGAATAATAATTTTTATGATTAATGATAGATTGATGATTAATGATAAACTGATAATTGTTGATAATAACTTGATGATTAATAATAAATTGATGATTAAGGATACATTTTTGATGATTAATAATGAATTGTTGATGATTGACAATAGATTGTGGGTTAATGATAAATTCTTAATGATTGATAATAAAATGTCGATGATTAATGCTAATTTTTTGATGATTAATGATGAATTGTTGATGATTAATGATAAATTTGTGATGATTAATGATAAATTGTTGATGATTAATGATAAATTTGTGATGATTAATGATAAATTGTTGATGATTAATGATAAATTTGTGATGATTAATGATAAATTGTTGATTAATGATAAATTTTTGATGATTAATGATGAATTGTTGATGATTAATGTTAAATTGTTGATGATTAATGATAAATTTTTGATGATTAATGATAAATTGTTGATGATTAATGATAAATTTTTGATGATTAATGATAAATTTTTGATGATTAATGATAAATTTTTGATGATTAATGATAAATTGTTGTTGATTAATGATAAATTGTTGATGATTAATAATGAATTGATGCTTAATGATAAATTGTTGATGATTAATAATAAATTGAGGGGGCG
>NC_092234.1:8036593-8061593 GCF_036320965.1 Panulirus ornatus
AGTGTATGTGGTGTGGGGCAACAAGGGTCGAGTCAGGGAAGGAACTGGTTCTATATTGGCCCTTGGGTTCCATGGTGGGATGCGCCACTAGACCTGGGGACTGTCCCGGCACGTTCTGCTGGCCTTCGTCTAACGACAGACCGGTGGACCTGGGATAGGTGGCGGTGGTGGACCTGGGATAGTGATGGTGGACCTGGGATAGTGATGGTGATGGACCTGGGATAGTGATGGTGGACCTGGGATAGTGATGATGGACCTGGGATAGTGATGATGGACCTGGGTAAATGATGATGGACCTGGGATAGTGATGATGGACCTGGGATAGTGATGATGGACCTGGGATAGTGATGGTGGACCTGGGATAGTGATGGTGGACCTGGGATAGTGATGATGGACCTGGGATAGTGATGATGGACCTGGGATAGTGATGATGGACCTGGGATAGTGATGATGGACCTGGGATAGTGATGATGGACCTGGGATAGTGATGATGGACCTGGGATAGTGATGATGGACCTGGGTAAATGATGATGGACCTGGGATAGTGATGATGGACCTGGGATAGTGATGATGGACCTGGGATAGTGATGATGGACCTGGGATAGTGATGGTGGACCTGGGATAGTGATGATGGACCTGGGATAGTGATGATGGACCTGGGTAAATGATGATGGACCTGGGATAGTGATGATGGACCTGGGATAGTGATGATGGACCTGGGATAGTGATGGTGGACCTGGGATAGTGATGGTGGACCTGGGATAGTGATGATGGACCTGGGATAGTGGTGATGACTTCATCCATCAACCACGTCTTTTCTTTCTGTCTCCCATCACCCATCCCTCACCCACCACTTTTCCCATCACCATCCCACACACCCTCACCACCTCTCCCACCCATCACCCCCCCTTTCCCCATCACCCTTTCCCATCACCCACGTCTAGACAGCCTACTGACAACAAACAGAATGAGGTAGTCAGAGCAATAAATGTCCAAATTCTTTAATAAAAAAAAAAAAAGAGAGAGAAAAGAAAAAACCAGTTGAGTTTACGAATGGGTCCCAATCTTTTCATGAATGGTCTCGCGGAACTTCTCCTAGATTTTAATTAACCCCGAGGGAACTTATCCTAACTTCTTATGATCTAAAACTTGGGATTAACATCTAAAAGTCTTTAGCATTCACTCATAGTACGAAAATAAGATCATAAATAATGACAACAGGTCTTACCAAAACATCAAATGCAACCCCTCACCTATAGGGTCATATAGCATTATATATATATATATATATATATATATATATATATATATATATATATATATATATATATATATATATATATATGTGTATATATATATATATGTGTATATATATATATATATATATATATATATATATATATATATATATATATATATATATATATATATATATATATATATATATATATTCTTGACAGAGGGGGAATTGAGACTTGGAACAGACTGTATGCTATTGTTAGAAACGCCAAAACAATAGATTCATTCAAGAATAGACTAGACGGTTGTTCCCAGTCTATTGTTGGTCTTCATGAACGAGGCAGTAAGGAACCGAACGAGGCAGTAGGGAACAGAACGAGGCAGTAAGGAACAGAACGAGGCAGTAGGGAACAGAACGAGGCAGTAGGGAACAGAACGAGGCAGTAGGGAACAGAACGAGGCAGTAGGGAACAGAACGAGGCAGTAGGGAACAGAACGAGGCAGTAGGGAACAGAACGAGGCAGTAGGGAACAGATCTGTCGTGTCCCCTCAGCAGGTAACCTCATTACAGGCCAGTATGTCTTCTGTTACTTGTCTATATACCCCATCCATCATCCACCCCTTGCCTACGTCATCCACGTATATATATATATATATATATATATATATATATATATATATATATATATATATATATATATATAATATGGATAATGATTATACCCAGCCACGTACCACAATGAGTACGTTCTACACCCAGCCACATACCACACGTGCAGTGTTTACACCCAGCCACATACCACATGTGTAGTCACACACACACACACACACACACACACACACACACACACACACACACACACACATACACACACATATTCACTCCCTCTGGACCATCAACAATGGACAGGCAACATTTGCTCCACCAAGCTAATCCAGACCCAATGTTACGACAGGGAAAACAAAAGCCCCTTTAACCCCCCCTTCACCAGCCAGCCAGCCAGCCACCACCTCATTGAACCCGAGTTATGTCTACGAGTGTGACCTTAAGTCACGTTACATATTGACCTCTCCACAGTTAATGTTGACCTCTAAGGGCCACCAGCCATTCATGTCAGGAATCACCCAAGGGGATGTAAGGGAAAGCTTAAATGGGTAAGGGAGAGATGAGGGATCAGATGATCAACCTAATGTTTGTCATTGTCTTCAAGGTGGATTTCACCGCGCCTCCCTTGGGAGCCTTCGTTGTATGTGTGATAAACGTGAATAAGGTTCCATTCTAGTGTATGGTAATGTCTCACCTAAGATGGAATGCCCATGGTGTCTTAAGCCTGTGGATAGATGTGGGTGTATACCCTCTTGTTATCTGTTATAATCTTATTTGGGGAGAAAATAATGGAGACTAATTTACGAAGGGATGTAGCGAAGACGTAATGAAACATGTGTTATAGCTCTGTTCCCAATGGATGATGATGGAGGTAAGATGCATGAGTTGATCATAAGTGTAATTACTCTCCGATTACAGATTAATGATTACAGGAGTCGATTACTAGAAGGGCCTCTTTCCGTCGTACTTTTCCCCGCACTGGATTTCACGGGGATGTGGTTATGTCCGCTTGACGTGTACCGTAGTCGTAAAGACAAAAGACTTTGAAGCACGCCTGAACGAAGCAGTTCTGAGCCCCTTTTTGACTCTCTTGAGATGGAAGGTTCGGCACAGCTTCGAAAAGCCTGTTCGAAGCTGTTGTACCGAACCCTCTTGTCTCTTGGAGGCAGACGCAGGGATGGGTGGGTGGGAGTTCGACATACCTTCAACCGCCCTCGTACTGGGTCGAAATGGCCCTCCCACACCCGCTGGGACCAAGGAGAGGCAAGCTAGTCTGGTCGACGTACATATCTGGTGTGAACTTTTTAGATATGGAAATGGATCATTCCCGTATCACGGTGTGTCTAATGTCCGAATGAAATGTCTCAGTTTAAACTCATTATTCGTCATAGTTGTTTACTGTTTCTGGAAGTATACAAGTCCCATACATAAGCAGGTATTCCGTAGAGGTTCCAACTGTCAGTCGGAGGATACAATAACGGGATGTCGAGAGAAAGAGAGAGAGAGAGAAATGGACAGAGTAATGTAAAAGACGGAGGACCAGAGTGTAAACTATTTACTGGAGTTGAATTAGTCAGACGCTATATGGTGCCAGGGGTCTGGGGCCGGCCCTCTCTGTCGTCGCTTGTGTGTGTGTGTGTGTGTGTGTGTGTGTGTGTGTGTGTGTGTGTGTGTGTGTGCGCCAGGCTACGCCACAAGCACAGAGACGCCGTCTCCGTAGAAGTCAAGTGTACACACTCGGAGCCCCCACCAACGGTGATCTACTGGAGTTTCTTCCGTGGAACAAAATTTCCAACGAACTTAAAAGATGAGCGAACCTCCCGAGTTTGACCAGAGATGCGAACAGTCTGTTGCCTCCCCAAACACACACACACACACACACACACACACACACACACACACGAACGTGCACGAACGTATCTGGTGGAGTCCACGTTCGTGTCAGCCTTGAGAGATGAGGGCTGAGGTATATCCACTGAAGCCAATATATGGTATACCACTATACATGGGCAGGGCTGAGGTATATCCACTGGTATACCACTCTGCCTAGGCAGGGCTGAGGTATATCCACTGGTATGCCACTCTACATGGGCAGGGCTGAGGTATATCCACTGGTATACCACTATACCTGGGTAGGTTTGAGGAGGTTCAGGATATAATGAGGGGAGGGGGGGGGCTTCAGGATACCATATCATTCCCATCGGGTGGTATGAGACTCGAACCGCTCCAGGACTTTAAGAACTTCTGCTGGCGAACCTTTGTCGTCTACTGATGCTTCAGGAAAAGAACTCGATGAGGTAATTTGGCTTCCTCTTGAAGTGGGGTCTTACCGTCCCATGTCCTGTGTTCAGTGAATCAAAAGCCCCTCCCAAAAGGCCCTTCTGAACCTATAATTGCAACCATGGTGATATTCATCTGTCGAGAGGAGGCGAAAAGAGAAGAAAGAGGAAGGCAGGCCCTCCCTCGCTCCCTTTCTCTTCTAATCCAACTGCAGAAGGAGGCCAGGTAGGAGGATGATAAACGTAATGACATGTTATCTGTGGGCCTAAGCTGGGATAGACGTGGCGGAACCCTTTAGGTACCAAAGACACAGGTAGAGAGAGACACACATCCCGGAAGAGAGTTTGATGACGCCCTAATATTTATCAGCCCCGACAGCCAAAGGTGAAGGCCGGCCATTGTGGGATCAGAGAAGAAGGCTTATAGAAGAGGAGGAGACGCCTGTATAAAGAAGATAACTTGACACAGAACAAAGGCTGAAGCCTTCACATGTCTGTCGTAATACCTCTAAAAAAAGGAATCCAACACCATCCAAAGGAGTTAGAACCTCCCCCTCCCCCCCAAAAAAAGAAGATAAATGACAAAGTATAAGATGAAGATCAACACACCCCCTCTCCATGCTTCTGGGGAGTATCCTAGCTGCATAGATGCGAGGCGCGATAAGGAGGAACGTTAGCTGGACAGTGGCTGGAGTGGACTAGAGCAGATTTTATCATGTCGGGGGAAAATTACACGTTTGCGCAGGGCGCTCGGGTTGTGGGTGTGGGGTGGGTCATGGAGTCCCGCACGGGCGGGGTGCTGGTGCCACCGCTCCTCCTCCTCCTCCTTCTTCTTCTCCTCCTCCTCCTCCTCCTCCTCCTTCTCCTTCTTCTTCTCACGTCCTGGTCAACATTGGCGACATTCAACAGATTATTATTTTTTTTCTAATTGATTTTGACACTGAGGAAAGCTGGCTTTATAGTCTTTCTTTAATGGGTATACACACACACACACACACACACTGAGACTCAGTGTGTGTGTGTGTGTGTGTGTGTGTGTGTGTGTGTGTATGTGTGTCAAGCTTATGTACGTGCGTGGGGTTTGAACATCCTTGACCAAGCTAAACGTTAAGCTTCAGCTACGAAGCTATATTTGCTAGCTTTCCGTAGCTCCTGGAGTATAAATATTGAATGAACCCATTTCGACTCGTATGAAAGGATTATCTTAATTGCCAGTTCAGTTAACCTTGGTCGCGTAGGTTGGAACAAGCACTACAGCTGATAATACAACTACAGGTGTGATACAATGGTGGATACATCTCGTAGAGGCAATGATGTATCATGACACGTTTACCTTTGACATCAATAATTGGCTGGTTAGAATATTGACCACAGCCAAAAGACGTGAGGGTAAGGCTGTCATGTCATGGGTCATATGTCTCTGCAAGTCTGTCTGTCATGAGTCATATGGTACGAAAAACTGTCATATATATATATATATATATATATATATATATATATATATATATATATATATATATATATATATATATATATATATATATATAACAGGACTGTCATGATTTATAGACGTGAGACTGTGTTGTCATATGTAAAAACGTGAGTGTGTCATGTCACATGCCATTATGTAACCGCGAGAGTGTCATGTCACATGCCATTATGTGACTACGAGAGTGTCATGTCACATGCCAGTCGTAAAAGCTTTAGGAACAGGTTACGAGGAGATGATGATTCGCCGGGTTAGATCACTTGTTACGTCGCCCAAAACACGTATTCAACCTCGAGTGATCCGACAAGCTGTATTCAAGAGAGAGAGAGAGAGAGAGAGAGAGAGAGAGAGAGAGAGAGAGAGAGAGAGAGACAAGAGACAGTGATAGATGAAACTGACAGATCACCCCGACCAACTTGCACAGAGGAAGGACACACAAAAGGAGGGAGAGGGTACACACACACACAAAGGTGACCACCTTACCCTGCACACACACACACAGAAGGTGTCGCAGCTTATCTGGCTGTACACAGCTGTAAGCTCGAGGTATGAACACAAGCTTGGGTGAACGTGTCTGTGCGACGAGGGGGGTGACCCTGGACGAGTGGGTAGAAACAGATGGCTGTTCACACGAACGAATGGAGGGGAGAGGGTTGTTAAGTCGTTAGCAGGGAACAGGTTTGTTCTAGTGTCTTGAGTACGACGATGCGAGCGATCCTTGAGCATGACCAGACGATCGTTGGACACGTCGGTACGATCCTTGGGTATAATTGGCATGGCCTTTTATCTGACCATTTCAGACGTTAGGCCGTCATACCCTAAGATCGTAACTTCTTGCTCAAGGGTCGTACCGTCGTGCTCGAGGGTCGTACCGTCGTGCTCGAGGGTCGTACCGTCATGCTCGAGGGTTGTACCGTCGTGCTCAAGGGTCGCACCGTCGTGTTCAAGGGTCGTACCGTCGTGCTCAAGGGTCGCACCGTCGTGCTCAAGGGTCATACCGTCGTACTCGAGGGTCGTACCGTCGTGCTCAAAGGTCGTACCGTCATGCTCGAGGGTCGTACCGTCGTGCTCAAGGGTCGCGCTGTCGTACTCAGTCTAACATGTGGTCCTGGCGGCGGTGCCCTTGGCAGTGTGTGTGTGTGTGTGTGTGTGTGTGTGTGTGTGTGTGTGTGTGTGTGTGTTGAAGGGCGTGGGTTGAGGGGAGGCGGGGAGGTAGCTAACACACCCACGTCTCCCTTACGTCAGTCAGTCTGGTCTCCCGGCACAGCGGTCGCACCTCCCCCCCGAGTGCAGCAAGACCCAAGGCCAGATCTCGAACACCACACCCTCTCCACTCCGCACCCCGTCTACATCTCGCTGACAGGCAGGATCCAGGTCCCAGAACACCACTGATGTATCACTCAACCAGCTGGCATGGCATGGCATGGCTTCGGAGTCACCGTAACGAGGACAGACCGAACTGGTGGTGGAGTTGGCTTCTGGTCTTTGTGGCCTGTACTACCCTCCTGCAGGAGAGGGTGAGGAGGTGGGATGGGGGGGTCCGTGGTGGTGGCAGTCGTTTCGCCATATACGATGTCAGAAGACAAGGATTTATCAAGACGTAATCAGATGTCCCGTCACTTGGTCCCGGGACGTCTGGGGAAAGTGTTCCAAGCTGGGGGAGCTTTAACTTCTAAGCTGGAACATCTGATCGTGAGGGAACACGCGCGTGTGTCAGCTTGAGCGTTCATTTGCTCACAAGGTGAAGCGTGTTTGTTTGGTTTGGAATTCTCGAAGTCAGTTTGCTGATGAAGAACCAGTTAACCAAGTCTTTCCCAGTTTTGTGAGTCGTGCGCCAGGTCATCTCCCTATGAATCGACCACCACTGAGCCTTTCCTCACACGCTACGGCGTTCCTCAAGGCACATAGTTGGGTCCTGTGATCTTTCCTTCTTCTTTTTTCTTTTCCATGCATACGAATCCCCGTCAGACAGAAGACAGTTAACAAGGTTTGTTGAAGCGCTAACCACGACTCAGTCTCCACTAACGGATATAGTCTCACTTTAGCTACATTTCCAATCGGGGTTTAAGAATAGAATCGTAACAACGTCTTTTGTCTATATCTTCTTCAAGGATAATCAACATTTGCATTCTGTATTGCGAATCTTCAGGTCAGACGTTGAATATACAATGACAATGGTGGTTCGTGATGTCCCATCCACCTCCCACTCACCTTCCTTCCCTGGATGACCCACCAGGAGTGGTTGATGATGCCAAGGTCTACCAGTGACACACAGGAAGTGCCAATGATAAAGGAAGATGTGACTGGTTGTACTTGTGGGGATGAGGTGGGGAGGGGACTTGCACCACCACCAACACCCCCACCACAGCCGACTGATCGAGTCGTGAGCACCGTCCATTTATCCCCAAGTCCAGACAGCTGCTTCTCCTGCTTCTTCTTCATCATCACCACCGCCTCTGCTTCTGCTGCTGGACACCGTGTCTCGCGCGCGCGCGCCAGCTCGGTGTCTTACTCTCTCTCTTCTCTCTCTTCTCTCTCTCTCTCTCTCTCTCTCTCTCTCTCTCTCTCTCTCTCTCTCTCTCTCTCTCTCTCTCTCTCTCTCTCTCAAATCCCCCAAAATCCAATCCCGACTGGCATGAGGGTCGTGGGAGGAGGGATGGTGTGGGATGGTGGTGTTTTAAGGAGGAGGAGGTTGGGTTGGGATGGTGGAAGTACTTTGAGGTGGGAGGAAGGAGGAGAGGTAACATTTACCTAGTCTGCAGGAGGAGTAGGAGGAGGAGGAGGATTAACCTAGTCTACAGGAGGAGGAGGAGGAGGATTAACCTAGTGCAGGAGGAGGAGGAGGATTAACCTAGTCTGCAGGAGAGGAGGAGGAGGATTAACCTAGTCTACAGGAGGAGAGGAGGAGGATTAACCTAGTCTGCAGGAGGAGGAGGAGGAGGAAAGGAAAGGTTAAACCCCAAACTCCCGGGGGAGGGGGGGGGGAAAAATTAACCCAGTCGCGAGGAGGGAGGGGAGGAGGGGAGGATTAACCAGTCTCGGAGGGGAGGAGGGGAGGAGGAGGGGGGAGCTTTGGCTGATGCTCCCCTCATCCCCTACTGCACGGTCAGGATAAACCAGGTGTTGCCCCGCTGGGGGGCCCGTCCCTACACACTCCTGACCAAGCTTAAAGGGAACAAGGCCCCCCTTCCCTCCTCCCTCCCTTCCCTCCCTCCTCCTCCTCCCTCTCCCTCCGTCCCTCCCCTCCTCCCTCCCCCACATCCCTCCCGCGGCGTTTTAAAATTAAGCTTCGGATTCGTTTTCTGTTGAAGTTTCGTCGTTTCAATTTTCCTTTTTTTTTGCTAAAATTTTTTTGTTTTTAAAACTTTTTTTTTTTCCCGAGTCTTGCGCAGACTCTCGATTTTTCTGGGTCAGGTGGGGTTATTCCCGGTGGTTTTTTAAATGAGGAGGAGGTGGGGGGTTTGGGGGGTCATGGAAAGGGGGGTTTAGGGGGGGTTCCCTTTAAACTTTGGTTTTCGGTAATTCTCATTTAAGTTTTTTTCTTTTCCGTCTTTTTTTTTTGTGTTTTTTTTTTTTTTAAACCCCGAGCAGATTTTTTTTTTTCTTTTTGTAAGTCAAGTTGAGTTTATTTTAAATATATTATTTTTATTATATATAAAAATATATTATAAAAAAATTTAAATATATATAATCCCCTTAGATAAGGATAAAAAAGCTTTTGCGTTTTCGCGACAACGGGCAGGGGGCGCGGGGGAACAGACTGGAAATCCTCCCCTCCTGTATTATTACTTTCCAAACAAAGGAACAGAGAAAGAAGCCAAGCGAAAAATTCCTTTTTTTTTCCCCCCCGCCCCTCTTCAAGGTTTAGCAATTTATCCTGACGTGCATCGCTCAAGGGGAAAAAAAAGTACATGGATTAAAAGTAGAAAGGTAAAAAATATATATATAAAATATTTTATATTAATATTATATAATTTTTAATATAAAAATTTTAATAGACTCGTTTGCTGGATTTTTAAAAGAACACCTTACTGAAAGTCCCCACATAAATTTACAAACCCAAAAAAGGGTAAATTCATGTATTAGAATTTTTTAATATTTTTTTTTAATTTCTATATTGAAATCTTTTAGACAATTTTTTAAAAAAATGGGAGAAACGTACTTCCTTCAAAACCTTCAGTCTTATGGGGAAAAGAAGAAACTTTATTTGAAAGGATTTTTTGGGTGTAAAAAAAGGGGAAAAAAAACCCCACCACACCCCACACACACACACAACCCCCACACACCACACAAAAAAAAGCATCTTAAAACATAGCCAAGCGGCCCCAACGCGCTTTGGGTGCCGACACACGGACATACTTCTTTTTATAGAAGCTGCGGGACCCCGAAGCGAAGCGCTGAAAGAGTTTTTAAGCCGAACAAAGGAACCTGTAGAAGGTGGGGGAAAAGTGAAGAGGGGAGGGGAGAGGAAAGGGGAAAGAAAAAAAAAATGGGGGTTTTTTTCCCCCAATACGAAAAAAGAAGGCCTTGTGGGGCCCAAAAGGCACCGCGGGGTTTGTGGGGGAAAAAGGGAGGGATAGATAGAGGGGGTTTAGGAGAGAGGTAGATTGTGGGAGGTGGGTGAGAGGTTGGGAGAGGGAGGTGAGGGGGGAGGTGGGAAGTGAGGTTGACCCCCCAGGGAAAGGGACGGACGGGAAGTTGGTAAAAATGGGTGATTGTTATCGAAGTCTTTCCTTTATGTCTCCCCCGTCTTCTTCTTCCCTCCTTTTTCCCCAGCCTTCTTCTTCTTCTTCTTCTTCCTTTTCCCCCCCCTCCTTCCCTCCCCACGTCTTCTTCCCTCCTTTTTCCCAGCCTTCTTCTTCTTCTTCTTCTTTTTTTTCCTTCCTTTTTCCCCCTCCCCCCCCCCCTTTCCTTTCCCCCCCCCCCAGTTTCTTCTTCTTTTCCTTTTTCCTTTTTTCCCCCCCCTTTTCCTTTTTTTTTTTTTCCCCTTTTTTTTCCCCCTTTTTTTTCTTTTCTTCTTCTTCCCTTTTTTCTTCTTCCCCCCCCCCCCATTGCTTGGGGGGGAGGGGGGGTGTTAGGGGGAGGAGGGGATGGGTTGGGGGGGGGAGAGAAAAGGGAAAGGGGGGAGGGGGGAGGTCGACATAAGACAGGGTAAAGGGTTCGGGAAGGTTTGGTTCTGGTGGGGGTGAAGGGGCGTTGTCCTTAATCTTAAAGCTAACATCTTCCCCCCTTTGAGAGCCTGGGGTACAACACACAACACGGGGCCGTGACTGAACCCTTTCAAATATGCGGGGTCCAGATTGCCTGCATAATCCTCAAACAATTTTTCCCCTCGCCAGTGGAGAGGCCCCACAACCTCTTTTCCTGCGAAAGAGTGATAAGTGAGTTCTCTGAAACTGAGGGGAAATTGCCTTCCTCTTTTTCTCTTTTTTTTTTTCTTTTTCTTCTCTCTCACTGTGGCGTGAGAAAGGCTTGGGAAAGGGAAATTTAAAATCCCCAGGGAGGGAGTGTGGTGTCGGTTGGGGGTCTTTTGTCTTTTTTGTCTGTGTTTGCGTTGTCTTTTTTGTTTTGTGTGGGTGTTTTTTTTTTTGTTGTGTGTGTGTGTGTGTGTGTGTTTTGTTGTGTGTGGGGGAAGCCAACACTTGAGTACAAGAAGGTTCTTTGTCCCCTTCGCATCGGTGTCTGCGAGGCTGGAATGTGCCACACTTGGGGACCCGAAGTCCAGGGACAGGAGCGTCCTGGGGGCCACGAGCGGGAGAGGACGTTTTGAGGGGCAGTGGAGCGTCCCGGGTTCAAAGCCGGGAAAAGGGGCTAGGGAAGAGGAGGTCCGGGTTTAAAGAGGAGAGGCATCTTGAAACAAGATGGTCTTCCCCCCCAAGTACACCCGGGGGGTCTAAACTTAAATTGATGTTGAGGTAATATTACCTCTTCCTTAAAAATGAAGCAGAGCATCACCCCCTTTTTTTTTTTTCGCCCCTTTTTATTCCCCTTTTTGTTTTCTTTTAACCCCCCTCGGCTAGGGGGAATTGAGCTTTTGTATGGGGGTTTTGGGGGGGGGATGGGGATCCATCTTTATGGGGGGAAGGGGTGGTCTTCCCTCCCATTTCTTATCATGGTAAAAAAAGGGGGAAAAAAAAAAATTTTCTATTATTATATATATAAAAATTTTTTATATATATATATTTTATTTATATTATATATATATATTTGTTGCCCGTTTTTTTCATTTGTGCGCCCCGTTGGGAAAAGGGTTTTTTGCAACTGTATTCGCAAATTTTCTCAAAAAAGAGAGGGGAATGTTTGTAGTTTTTAATGTCAATGTTGTGTTTTGCTTAGACCTTTTGTGTTTCAAGTGTTTTTATTGTTTCAAATTTGGGTCAAACCCTGTTTCACATACCAGCTCTAGGGTTTTAGTCCTAGGCCCTTCCTTTTATGTCCCAGTCTCTCCTGTTTTCCCGCCTATGTCTCTTTGTTTCCCCTCCTAGGGCCCTTTTATGTTTACGTCCCAGTCTTTTGTTTCACATCCCAGGCCTTTCCTGTTTCCGTTATGTTCTTTGTTTCCTTTTTAGGCCCTTTTTGTTTCAGCCTAGGCTATTTGTTTTATGTCTAGGGCCTTTTTGTTCACGTCCGGCCTCTCTGTTTCACATTTCCGTTTCCCCGTTTTTAAAAACGATTCTTGTTTACCAAATTCTTCTGTTTTACGCGCCACCTTCATGTTTTGTGTGGGCCCGTTAGAAAAATTGTTAAAAAACTTTCACGGTAGGGAAAAGGAACCCGGGGGGAGAAAAACGGAAAAAGGAAAATAGAGAAAAGGGGGGCGGCAAAAAACCCTTAAAGGATAGAACCCCAAAAAAAGGGAAAACAGAAAAAGAAGGGAAAAAACGGGAAAGGAATGATGATAACCACGGGGAAAGGGAAAAAACCCGGGAACTGGAACGAAACAAAAAAAGTATTTAAAATTAAAAAAAATTTTAATAAAATTTTGTTTTTTTAAATATATATATATATATATAAAAATATATTATTTAAAATTTTGGGTTGTTCCATTACCCTTGAAGGGGGGGGGAAATCGAAACCAAACCCGTGTGGTTTACTCAAATGCTTTTAAATTTCCAAGAGGGAAAAATTTTGAGGCCTTTTAAAAACCCCTTTGGAAACGGGCCCCTTCGAATTACCCCGGGGGTTTAAACTTCGAACCCCGCCACCCGGCCCCGTGATTAGGAAAAACGTGTGGGGCCCCAAAAATTTTTATGGGGTTACCTGGCGGATGGCGAACGTTTCGTCGTAACGTCTCTCTCTCTCTCTCTCTCCCCCCTCTTTCTCTCTCCCCCTCTCTCTCTTCTTCTCTCTCTCTCGCAAATTTTAAGCAGGAAGTGGGGGGTTTTGGTTTTGTTGTTTCGGGTTTGCCCCCGGCTTTTTGGGGCCGAGGGAAGGGGACACACACGCCGCGGATATTTAATTTAAAAACCAAAAAGTTATTAAAATTAATTGAAAAAAAACGTTTTGCGGGTTGGATTTTTTCAGTGGGTCTCGTTTAAAATTAATTCCCCTTTTATTCTTTTAAATATATATATATATTATATTATTTTTTTTTTTAAATTTTATATATATTTTATATTATATATTCCCATGTTGTGTATTTTTACTGGTATTTTAAAATATGGGATGGGAAGGGTTTTACGTTTTATGCCCCAGGTTTGGTTTCACGCACAAAATACTCATTTTAAAACCCAAAACTCATGACCCTCAATGGGAAACCCGAAAAAAAAAAACCTATTTCCGGATTCCCCCGCCCCCCCATCCGGGTCGGTTAATTCCCCCGGAAATTTTTCCCGGGGGAGAATAATATATATTTTTTTTTTTTCCGATAAAAACCCCGTACAAACCCGGGTAAGCTGGAAACCCCCCCCCCCCCCCCCCCCCCCCCCCCCCCCCCCCCCCCCCCCCCCCCCCCCCCCCCCCCCCCCCCCCCCCCCCCCCACCCAAACTGGGATGGGTTTGGATTTTTGGGTCCAAAAAAAAAATGGTGGTAGTCCCCGAGGGCCCAAACCCCTTCACCCCCTTTATGTCCCCGATGTCCCCTTTATCCCTCCCCATCCCCCCCCCCCCCACCCTCAGCTCAAAGGGTTAAAGATTAAAAGGGGTGGGGCCCGGGGAAAAAATTCTACCCCCCCCCCCCCCCCCCCCCCCTTGGGTTTTCATACCCTTAGGATTAAAATTTTAAAGGGGAAGTAAAATTTTAAAAAGGGCGGGGGTTTCTTTAAATTGGGGGGGGGCTCCCCTTTTAGAATAGGGGAAAGGGTTCCCCCCCCCCCCCACCACCCCCTTTTCCCCAACGGTATTTCCAAGGGGATTAAAATTTAAATTGACTTAAATTTGGGAGGGCATTTCCCGGAACAGTGATAGGGGCGAAAAGGGAAAATTTTTTATATTTTTTATATATATTTTTTATATATATATATATATATATATATTTTATTTTTATATATAAATACTAAATTAGAGATGGACAAAGGAAAAAAGGGAGGTTGGAAATATAAACTATACGGGGAACGGGGGAAAAGGGGGTAGGAAAATACATTTATCTTCAATGGACAAAAGAAAAAAAGGGGGGGTAAAAGAAAAAAATATCTTATGGACCAACCCGGGGAAAAGGGAGGTAGGAAAAAATTTTATCTTTTGTTTTGGGAAAACCAGAAAATAGAAGGTAGGAAATATTTTCTTGCCCCTTAATATATTTTTATATATATTTATATTAATTTATATATATATTATTTTATATATTATAAACCTGGGTGTTTTTGGCCCATGGGACGGGGTTTTTCAAGGATCAGATAAACCCAAACCCGATTTTCATGGCCAAAAAAAACGGCGGTTTAAAAAGAGCGCTGAAAACTGTTTGCGATACTTCATCTGAGTGGGGCCTGCTGGGCTCCCGGTTTTATTTTATATATATTATAATTTTTATAAAATATATTATATTTATATAATAAAATATAAAGGGTGGTGTTGTGACTCAACCCCAATCTGAGATCTTCCACGCAGTTTGTAAAAGTATAGAATTTTGGACGGGTTTATTTTTTAAAAAATAGAGCGGGTGTGTGTCTGTGTCTGTGTGTGTGTGTGTGTGTGTGTGTGTCTGTGTCTGTGTGTGGGGGAAGCCAACACTTCGATGTACAAGAAGGTTCTTTGTCCCCTTCGCATCGTGGTCGTCTGCTGAGGCTGGAACTGTGCCACACTTGGTGGACCGCGAAGTCCAGGGACAGGAGCGTCCTGGGTCCACGAGCGAGGAGAGGACGTCTGAGAGGGACAGTGGAGCGTCCCGGGTTCACAAGCCAGGAAAGGACGTCTGAGGGACAGAGGAGCGTCCCGGGTTCACAAGCCAGGAGAGGACATCTTAGAAACAAGATGGTCCTCTCCTCCCCAAGTCACACCTGGGGGTCTAAACTTGAAATCTGATGTTGAGGTAATATTACCTCTTCCTTAAAAATGAAAGCAGATGCATCACCCCGTTTTTTTTTCTTCGCCCCTCTTTATTCCCTTTTTCGTTTTCTTTAACCTCCCTCGGCTCAGGGGGGAACTTGAGCTTTTGTATGGGTCTCGAGGGAGAGATGGGGCATCCATCTCTTATGGGGGGAAGGGGATGGTCTTCCATCACGATTTCTTATCACTGGTAAAAAGGGGAAAAAAGAATATCTATCTATATATATATATATATATATATATATATATATATATATATATATATATATATATATATATATATATTCGTTGCCGTCTCTTATCATTTGCTGCGCCACGTACTGGGAAATGGGTTTTTTCGCACGTACGTGTATTCGCAAATATGTCTCAAAAAGAGAGAGACATGTTTGTAGTTTTTAATGTCAATGTTGTGTTTTGCTTAGACCATATTTGTGTTTCAAGTGTTTCTTCATATGTTTCAAGCTTTGGGTCAACCCTGTTTCACATACCAGCCTCTATGTTTCACGTCCTAGGCCTCTCCTGTTTCATGTCCTAGGTCTCTCCTGTTTCACGTCCTATGTCTCTTCTGTTTCACATCCTAGGCCTTTCCTGTTTCACGTCCTATGTCTCTTCTGTTTCACATCCTAGGCCTTTCCTGTTTCACGTCCTATGTCTCTTCTGTTTCACATCCTAGGCCTTTCCTGTTTCACGTCCTAGGCCTATTCTGTTTCATGTCCTAGGCCTTTCCTGTTCACGTCCTAGGCCTCTCCTGTTTCACATACCGTTCCTCATGTTTCAAAAACCAGATCTCTTGTTTCACACACATTCTTCTGTTTCACGCGCCACCTTACATGTTTCAGTGCTGGCCAGTTAGATCATAGTTAAAACTCTTCCACGGTAGGGAAACGGAACAGTGGAGAACACGGAACGGAACAATAGAGAACAGGGGACGGCATAAACGATAACGGATCAAAACAAAAGAGAACACAGAACAGAAGAAAACACGGAATGGAACTGATGATAACCACGGAAGAAAACCACAGGGAACATGGAACGAAACAAAAATAATATTTAAAGCTAAAATCTAATAAATTATGTATATATAAATATATATATATATATATATATATATATATATATATATATATATATATATATATATATATATATGGTGTGGGAGGCAAGTTGTTAGAAGCAGTGAAAAGTTTTTATCGAGGATGTAAGGCATGTGTACGTGTAGGAAGAGAGGAAAGTGATTGGTTCTCAGTGAATGTAGGTTTGCGGCAGGGGTGTGTGATGTCTCCATGGTTGTTTAATTTGTTTATGGATGGGGTTGTAAAGGAGGTAAATGCAAGAGTCCTGGAAAGAGGGGCAAGTATGAAGTCTGTTGGGGATGAGAGAGCTTGGGAAGTGAGTCAATTGTTGTTCGCTGATGATACAGCGCTGGTGGCTGATTCATGTGAGAAACTGCAGAAGCTGGTGACTGAGTTTGGTAAAGTGTGTGGAAGAAGAAAGTTGAGAGTAAATGTGAATAAGAGCAAGGTTATTAGGTACAGTAGGGGTGAGGGTCAAGTCAATTGGGAGGTGAGTTTGAATGGAGAAAAACTGGAGGAAGTGAAGTGTTTTAGATATCTGGGAGTGGATCTGTCAGCGGATGGAACCATGGAAGCGGAAGTGGATCATAGGGTGGGGGAGGGGGCGAAAATTTTGGGAGCCTTGAAAAATGTGTGGAAGTCGAGAACATTATCTCGGAAAGCAAAAATGGGTATGTTTGAGGGAATAGTGGTTCCAACAATGCTGTATGGTTGCGAGGCGTGGGCTATGGATAGAGATGTGCGCAGGAGGATGGATGTGCTGGAAATGAGATGTTTGAGGACAATGTGTGGTGTGAGGTGGTTTGATCGAGTAAGTAACGTAAGGGTAAGAGAGATGTGTGGAAATAAAAAGAGCGTGGTTGAGAGAGCAGAAGAGGGTGTTTTGAAATGGTTTGGGCACATGGAGAGAATGAGTGAGGAGAGATTGACCAAGAGGATATATGTGTCGGAGGTGGAGGGAACGAGGAGAAGAGGGAGACCAAATTGGAGGTGGAAAGATGGAGTGAAAAAGATTTTGTGTGATCGGGGCCTGAACATGCAGGAGGGTGAAAGGAGGGCAAGAAATAGAGTGAATTGGAGTCATGTGGTATACAGGGGTTGACGTGCTGTCAGTGGATTGAAGCAAGGCATGTGAAGCGTCTGGGGTAAACCATGGAAAGCTGTGTAGGTATGTATATTTGCGTGTGTGGACGTGTGTATGTACATGTGTATGGGGGGGGGTTGGGCCATTTCTTTCGTCTGTTTCCTTGCGCTACCTCGCAAACGCGGGAGACAGCGACAAAGTATAAAAAAAAAAAAAAAAAAAAAAAAAAAATATATATATATATATATGACCATTGTACGATCTACCCTTGAACGGGAGGAGTCGAATCCAAACTGTGTGGTTTACTCAAATGCTTCAATACCAAGAGGGACCAATTAGAGGCCATAACTCACTGGAGCGGCGCTTCGAATACCCCGGGTGAAGCTTCGAACCCCGCCCACCCGCCCTGTGATTAGGAAAGTGTGTGTGGAGCACTACCATCTTATAGGGGTACTACCTGGCGGATGGACGAACGTACGTCTCTCTCTCTCTCTCTCTCTCTCTCTCTCTCTCTCTCTCTCTCTCTCTCTCTCTCTCGCAGTCTCTTAAGCAGGAAGTGGGTTTAGGTCTGCTCGTACGGGTTTGCCCCTGGCTCTGGGCCGAGGGAAGGGGACACACACGCGCGCGTATATTGAATTAAAACCAACAGATTATAATATATACTTGAACAAAACGCTTTTGCGGGTTGCATGTTTTCAATAGCGTCTCGTAAGATAAATCCATTTTATTCTTACAGTATATATATATATATATATATATATATATATATATATATATATATATATATATATACCCATGTGTGTATTGTTACTGGTATAACATATGAGATGAAGCTATACGTATATGCACAGAATAGGTACACGCACACATACCTCATATAACCGAAGCTCATGACCATCAATGAATCACCGAAATACACACTATTAACCGGATTCCCTCGCCCCGCATCCGGACTACGGTTAATTCCCCGGAATTTTCCTGGGGGAGAGATATATATATATATTTTTTTTTATCGGATAAAGAACACGTACACCTGCCTAAGCTGGACCCCTCCCCCCCCCCCCCCCCCCACACACACACACACTGGGATGGTTGGCATTTGGGTCCAAAGATGGTGGTAGTCCCAGATGTCCCAAACCACCCCTCACCCCTCTTTATGTCCCAGATGTCCCATCATCCCATCCCCCCATCCCTCCCCCCTCCCCCCCCCCGCTCCCCCCCCCCCCAGCTCAAAGGATTAAGATTAATGGGCTGGTGGCCAGGTAACAATACCCCCCCCCCCCCCCCGTGTTTGCATACCATTAGCATAATAAGGTGAAGTAATTTTCAAACGGACGGGATTTCTAATCTGCGTCTCCCCTTATTAGAATAGATAGGTTCCCCCCTCCACCACCACCCCGTTTTCTCAACGGTATTTAACAGCGATAGATAACTTGACTACATTACGCAGGACATAACAGGACAGTAGATAGACGAAGCATATATATATATATATATATATATATATATATATATATATATATATATATACAAATATAGAGACTGGACAACAGAAAATGGGAGGTTGGAAATATATCTATACGGGAGAACAGAAAATGGGAGGTAGGAAAATACATCATCTACACTGGACAACAGAAAATGGGAGGTAAGAAAAACATATCTATACTGGACAACAGAAAATGGGAGGTAGGAAAAATATATCATCTGTACTGAATACCAGAAAATAGAAGGTAGGAAATATGTCTTGCCTTATATATATATATATATATATATATAACCTGGGTGTTTTGGCTACTGGTACGTGTTATCAAGGATCAGATAACTGTACCTGATTTGCATGGCAAAACACGGACGGTAAACAGAGCGCTGACAACTGTTGCGATATCTTCATCTGCTAGTGGACCTGCTGGGCTCCATGTATATATATATATATATATATATATATATATATATATATATATATATATATATATAAGATGGTGTTGTGACTACAACCTAATCCTGAGATCTTCCACGCAGTTGTAAATGTATAGAATATAGACGGGTTTATATTTCATACGATAGAGCGAGGTGTGTGTCTGTGTCTGTGTGTGTGTGTGTGTGTGTCTGTGTGTCTGTGTCTGTGTGTCTCTGTGTGTGTGTGTGTGTGTGTGTGTGTGTGTGTGTGTGTGTGTGTGTGTGTGTGTGTGTGTAGTGACATCACAATAGATCCATCGATGTCACACAAGGCCAGTGAGTGAAGCTTGCTGACATCATATGGGACTGTGAACTTCCCCAGAAACTTCGTGACGTAACAGTGATGACATCTTTAGATCATGACTTCACAGATTGAACTGGGGAAGATGAAGTCACACACGACGTCTTAGGGGAAATAAAGAGTGTGAGGACATCAGATGATGCACTGCAAGAGAATAGTGATGTCATACATGAATGAAGAACAGTTTCTGTCAACCCAAGACAGTGACATCATGGATGATAAGAGACATCATGGGTAAATGGTGACATCAGAAAGACCCATGGATGATGAGAGACATCATGGGTGGATAGCGACATCAGAAAGACCCATGGATGATGAGAGACATCATGGGTGGATGGTGACATCACAGATGAAGAGAGACATCATGGGTGGATGGTGACATCACATAAACCTATATATATATGCCAAAGACTTCACTCTCAGTCGAAAGACATCATTATACACAAACTTTGATGAAAGACGAGAATAAAAGAAATTAAGTAAAATACGTAAATAAGTCAAATAAGTAAATAAGTCAAGAACGAAGAAAAGAAAGAATAATCATCTTCTAAGACTTGTGAAAGGAATGGAAAACGAAGTAGCGTTCATATAAAAGAAAATGGGGGTGCTGGTGGTCAGTCTGTAGTTGTTAAGGGAAAGACAAGAGGTAAAATGGAGAGTTCCCAAAGTTTAGCCATGTCAGGAAGGAAGTGAAGAATGAGACCATCATCCCCCCAACACTTGCGTCCAGATGGTGCACCACCTCCTCCTCCTTCTCCTCTCAGCTGGCCACTCTTGCTCGGTCAAGCCCTCAGATCGACCCTACCCCCCTCCTCCCCCTTTCCTTTCGATGATGATGATGATGGTGTTTTATTTGTTTTATTTTTCTTTTAATGTTCTCCCTTGATCAGCTGGATCCTCGTCTTGTCCATAGTCCTTATTATTATTATTCTTATTATCATATCTCTCCCAACCCATCGAATTCGCGAATGAGCGGTTGGTGTCTCGCATTCACCGAGTTATCTCTTCATCATCTGTAATATACACCCCCCGCCGGCCCGCCTGTCTCTCTCTCTCTCTCTCTCTCTCTCTCTCTCTCTCTCTCTCTCTCTCTCTCTCTCTCTCTCTCTCTCTCTTTCCCATCCATCGCTTCCCACTGTCCACGTCTACCCCTTTATTCCAGTCCTTTTTACCCTCCCTCTCCTCTGTTCCTTTGTTTCATCAACTCCTCCTCCTCCTCCTCCTTTATTCGTCTGTTTCACCCTCCTCCTCCTCCTCTTCTTCTTCTCTCTTTCTCTATCTTTCCCTCTGATTTCCTTTGTTGATCGACATTCGCTCTCCTCCCCATTCGGGGCCCAATTGAGCGATGGGGAGAAACGAAAATATTTCGTCTGGGCGCCTTTTGGTCCTTATCTTCCGTTATCTCTCTCTCTCTCTCTCTCTCTCTCTCTCTCTCTCTCTCTCTCTCTCTCTCTCTCTCTCTCTCTCTCTCTCTCTCTCTCACCTTTCTTTATCTCCCCCCTTTTGTCTCCTCTTATTCTTCTTCCCTCCTCCTCCTCCCATCCCACCTCTCTCTCTCTCTCTCTCTCTCTCTCTCTCTCTCTCTCTCTCTCTCTCTCTCTCTCTCTCTCTCTCTCCTGTCCTCTCCCTTCCTCCTTCTGTTCCCACGACCGATTGCGCCACTACTGCCACCACGACAACACACCCCCCACCACACACACACACACTCACCCCCACTACGACAACCCACACACACACACACACACACACACACACACACACACACACACACACACACACACACACACACCTCCACCCCCCCCTAAACACCCCCACGTACCAGCTGTCTAAGCCTTCAACAGCTGGCCATCAAGTTGACGACTTTTAAAGGATCAAAACAGTTTTTAACACAGTGTTCCTGGGGCGCCCTGCCTCACGTGACCGGCCCTTGAATCGCCTACCTGCCTCCGTCATCTTCCTTATACCGTCCACACGTGTGTGTGTGTGTGTGTGTGTGTGTGTGTGTGTGTGTGTGTGTGTTATCGATGGCTTGTATGGTAGGCGTCTGTGATATGCCTATGCAATGCTTCCTCTCTCTCTCTCTCTCTCTCTCTCTCTCTCTCTCTCTCTCTCTCTCTCTCTCTCACTCTCTCTCTCTCTCTCACACACAGAGCTGAACCATGGCCTCACCCCCCACGCCAGACTTTACACCTATGAGAAAACGACACTCCCCCGGGCCAACACGACTCTTACTCTCTCTCTCTCTGTCTCCCCACCCCACCCCATATGATCCTAAGGGAGGAGAGTTAGATATCATGACTTGTAGACATAAGACGTTGAAAAGCTAGAGGGACATGAAGACGAGGAGTGGAAGCTAGAGGGACATGAAGACGAGGAGTGGAAGCTAGAAGGACATGAAGACGAGGAGTGGTAAAAAAAAAAAAAAATGAACAAGTCCAAGCGACCATAACCCCGGCCACAAGCAATATAGAAACTGAGGATGAACGTGTGCTTGTCCAATCGACTGGAATTGGACGAGAAGTCTGGACCCACTGACATCCCGAGGAACTTAACTACTCTACTCCCAGGGAGCTGAAGTGAGAGGTGAATTAATCTGTCTGGGTGAGGAGGGTCTTGTGTTGTCCCCCCCCCCACACACACACACTCCCTCCCTCCCTCCCTCACTCCCTCCCTTCTTCCCTCCGCCTGCTGCGAGGGATGCAATCGTATCGGTGTGGCCAGCCATCTGACTCGATGCTCAAGAGATTCTAAGATCCTGTTCATAGATGGAGGGATGGAGGAGGCTTGGGGGGGCTGCTGCGTGTCTGATGGAGGGATGGAGGAGGCTGGGCTGGAGGCTGGGGGGGCTGCTGCTGCGTGTCTGATGGAGGAGGCTGGGCTGGAGGCTGGGGGCTGTTGCGTGTCTGTGTGAGATTCCACAAACGACCCAGTTCAAGACTTCAACCACTCCTGGTTGCTGGAACTTAATCAGCCATTTAGGGAGGGAGGGGAGGGAAGAACACACACACACACACACACACACACACACACACACACACACACACTCTACGGTACATATATCAGGTTATTATACGTACATATAAGGGTGATGGAGGTGGTCGTGCCAGGCTCATAAGAAAATGATAGTACCACGGCCATCGCGCTTGGGCGTTAGTGTGAACGGTTCATCTGTTAACCGTATAATAACGGGGAGGTGGTGGTGGTGGAGGGGGAAGGTCTGAGGGGGATGGTATAGGCAGGATGTGGACGGGGGAGTGGCGGGTGAGGAGGTGGGGTAAAAGAAAGGTAGAGAGAGAGAGAGAGAGAGAGAGAGAGAGAGAGAGAGAGAGAGAGAGAGAGAGAGAGAGATGAGGCAAAGAGACGATGAGGAATAGGGAGAATAGGATGAAGAGGAGAAAGTGTAAAGGGAAGGATGAAGGAAAGGAATTAGGAATTCGGAGGATGAGATAAGAAAGAAAAAGAAGATGAAGAAGAAGGAGCAAGATGCAAGAGAAGAAGAAGAAGAAGAAGAAGAAGAAGAAACAAGAAGAAAGAGAAGAAGAAGAAGAAGAAGAAGAAGAAGAAGAAGAAGAAGAAGAAGAAAGAGAAGAAGAAGAAGAAGAAGAAGAAGAAGAAGAAGAAGAAGAAGAAAGAGAAGAAGAAGAAGAAGAAGAAGAAGAAGAAGAAACAAGAAGAAAGAGAAGAAGAAGAAGAAGAAGAAGAAGAAGAAGAAGAAGAAGAAACAAGAAGAAAGAGAAGAAGAGGAAGAAGAAGAAGCAAGAAGTGGGTCAGCCAGCTGGGAGTAGCAGCTGTTGGCTGAAGAGACAGCTGGTTGGCCCGAGTTGCCACAGGTGGTCCGTGCAGCTGGGAGGACCGGGCAGGTGGGGGTGTACACCTCTTGACAGATGGCTCGTCAGCTGGTTCTTAAGTGCGTCGCTTGTGATCGACCCACCAGACTGAGGGGGGGGGGGAAGTGGGAGGGGGGGCTATTGCATGTGTGTGGGGGGGGGAGCCCCCTCCCCTCGAGGGGGGCTATTGTGTATGTGGGGTGATGGGGGGCGGGGGGAGCCCCCTCCCTCAAGGGGGGCTATTGTGTATTTGGGGTGGTGGGGGAGGGGGGGAGCCCCCTCTCCCTCGAGGGGGGGGCTATTGTGTATGTGTGGAGGGGGGGGGGCGCGCCGCCCCCCCCCCCTCCTCAAGGATCGTCATATTCTCGTACCCTCAGAGAAGAGAGGTCATCATCTCCCCCCCTCTCCCCTTCCCCCTCCCCTCACCCCCCTTTCCCCTCCCCCTCCCCCCTCCTTTCCCCTCCTCCCTCCTAGTGACTGAAGACGACTCGGTCGTGTGTAAGTCGCGACAGAATTGGACCTCACGTACTTAAGCAAGTACACGTGACTGAAGGGTTGAGCCCTGGAGGGAGGGGAGGGAGGGAGGGGAGGAGAGGAGGAGTGGATGAGTGAGTGGATGAGTGATGAGTGAGGCAGCCGTGGATGAGGGAGGAGTGGATGAACGGGAATGGACTGATTGGTAAGGTTGTCTACTTACAGCTACAGTATTAGGTGGCCATTGACGTTTTCTTCTGATGTAGTAGTATAAGTAGTAGTAGTAGTAGTAGTATAAGTATTGTAGTAGTAGTAGTAGTGGTATGAGTATTGTAGTAGTAGTAGTGGTATGAGTATTGTAGTAGAAGTAGTTGTAGTAGTAGTAGTAGTAAAAGTAGTAGTAGTAGTAGTAAAAGTAGTAGTAATAGTAGTAGTAATAGTAGTAGTAATAGTAGTAGTAGTAGTAGTAGTAATAGCAATAGTAGTAGTAGTAGTAGTAGTAGTGTGATGAGTGTAAGGTCGACTAACAAACAAACTAGGCTAGTTAGCTTGTGGTGATATCGTTGGGTGGTTAGAGAGGTACATAGTTTGGAGGCCATTAAGTAGTCGAGGTTTGCCATAATGATGGTGATGGTGATGGTGTATTTGTGTCGTATGCCATCCCGAACGTAAGTTCTGAACGTATTTCAAACGTCGTAACGTTTGCAGCGTTCCATATTATATATATATATATATATATATATATATATATATATATATATATATATATATATATATATATATATATCAGGTTCTTGAGCAAGACGATACAAACTTCTGTGGGTCATTGAGGACCTGGTCTTTGACCTGACCCATTCGTGGTCAGGTCAGATCTCATGACATTATGGTTATGTTGCCATGCACCCTCTTGCTCAAGAAGGGTCGTACCGTCGTGTTCAAGGGTCGTACCGTCGTGTTCAAGGATCGTACCGTCGTGTTCAAGGGTCGTACCGTCGTGTTCAAGGGCCGTACCGTCGTGTTCAAGGGCCGTACCGTCGTGTTCAAGGGCCTTACCGTCGTGTTCAAGGGTCGTAACGTCGTATTCAAGTGTCGTACCGTCGTGTTCAAGGGTCGTAACGTCGTATTCAAGTGTCGTACCGTCGTGTCCAAGGGTCGTACCGTCGTCTTCAAGGCAATCCAGGTGTACGT
>NC_092234.1:8064093-8066593 GCF_036320965.1 Panulirus ornatus
GATCCTCCACCCATGACGTCCACTTTTGCCATATCCTCACGCCGTTGTCGTCCATCCCCAGCCTCGATTGGCCCCATCCTCACACCCATCTCCCATGTTTCTCCCACCCTGCCTTACTGAAGTAAGGACACACCTCCACCTTCCCCTTACACTAGTCCATGATGTGGAAGGACAGCGCCTAGTATTAACAAAGGACTCCTCCTTCAGACCTGACCGCTCGGTTATCCTTTGTGGGATCCTACATCCCCTGCAGGACTTGAAGGATGTTTCCCCACGTGTCGAACCCTTCTCTTTCCCTCTTTTCATCATATCTGTGTCTCACGCCTTCCTATCTATGTCTCACGCCTTCCTATCTGTGTCTCACGCCTTCCTGTCTGTGTCTCACGCCTTCCTGTCTTGCATGGTTCCTTAATCTCGCTAACCGAAGGATCTCATGCCTCTCAGGAGACGTCCTTCCCAGCAGGACCTACCTCCACCTGGCTCCGTAGGATCCCCTCCCCTCCCTCCTCCTAGACTCATCTGTGAAGGTCCTCCTTTCCGATGCTGGAGTCCTTCCGTCGTAGGATATGCTTCTGTCGGAGGTTCAGCGACCTCCTAGTACCCCCTCCCCCCCTTTCCACACACACACACACACACACACACACACACACACACACACACACACACACCTTGTAAACATCGTCTTCTTTGAAGTGCTTGTATGTATGTATATGTATGTATTATGTATGTATTTATGTATGTTATTTATGTATGTATGTATGTATGTACTCGTGTGTCTGTGTGTGTGTGTGTTTGTGTGTGTGTGTGTGTGTGTATAAAAGGTCGTGTATCCTGTCATACAGTGTGATGGAACACGTCCATACGTTATCTCTCACGGTGAACAATGAGAATTATATTTTCTTCTCTTCATCAAGAATTGTAAATTAGATGAGGTTTAGAATGAGTTATGAATATTATTAATTATCCCCCCCACAACCCATCAACTCCCCCAACCCATCAATCCCCCACAACCCATCAATCAAAGACGCCCTGCTCTGCCTTAATGAAGTGGTGTTGTACACTGTAACTGCCTGAATGAAGTGGTGTTGTACACTGTAACTGCCTGAATGAAGTGGTGTTGTACACTTTAAATGCCTTAATGAAGTGGTCTTGTACACTTTAAATGCCTTAATGAAGTGGTCTTGTACACTTTAAATGCCTTAATGAAGTGGTCTTGTACACTTTAAATGCCTTAATGAAGTGGTCTTGTACACTTTAACTGCCTTAATGAGATGGTGTTGTACACTTTAACTACCTTAATGAAGTGGTGTTGTACACTTTAAATGCCTTAATGAGCTGGTGTTGTACACTGTAACAGACTTCCTCTCCTCACTCATATGTTGTTGACTCTTGATCATAACCAACTACAACTAAGAGGGAAATTATAGAGTTGTAAAAAATAAATATATAAACGTTTTTGACCCACACTCAATAAAGGGTTCTAGCTCATATAGGTGGAGATAAATGACGATTTTGTGGCCAAAAAACGTCTTTCCTTTCGTTATATCATTGGGGATCCATCTTTTGTCTAGCATATATGTGAGTATGTTTAACGAAACAACGTTTTGCATTAAGTATACCGAGTCAAAGAACGTTTGGTGTTGGGTATGGTCATTCAAACAACGTTTGGTGTTGGGTATGGATATAGCAGTCCATAGAATCTATTACCGCAGAGTACATCAAGTAAGACGAACGTCAATGTCTAATGTAGGCACCAAATGTCAATGTCAAAGTCAAATGTAGGCACCAGACGTCAATATCAAAGTCTAACGTCAATGTCAAAACTTGACGTAGGCACAACAAACTTGCCTCTACAGCTCTTAACGACTCGTTAACAGCCTAAATGGAACGACTCATGACGGAACGATTGACTGTCATATCTTTAGCATCCTCACACGTTACACACGCCCACGACTCCTCATTAATGAGTGAGAGGGATTGTTATAAGATGATGAGAACTGATCCCAGATGAGGTCAGGTGTGTAAACACCTGCTGTGTTGTACTGAAGAGGTTGTCCTTCGTCTCTTCGATGTATATCAAGTGACTTATGTTTCTTGTGTCTCCCGTGATGATGTGATTATGACACGAAAGTGCACTTGGGAACCTATCGTGTCTCATTTTCCCCGTGGACTCATAGGATATATATATATATATATATATATATATATATATATATATATGGCAGGAAGCGAGACAGGTCGTGGAGCTGCCGTGGTTCCCCTGTACAAGGAGATGGGGGGGGGGGGGAGTGGCATTAGTGGGGCTTCCCGTCCACTGCCCCCCTCCCCCCCCCCCTATTCCCCAGATTGAGTTCCCCTCCACGCCCATCCCTCTTATGATACGCTGGAGGGGGCGGGGGGGGGGGGACAGGGGGGAGGAGGAACTGGAGAGAGGAGGGGGTAGGGAGAGAGAGGGATTCTTCTCACACCAGCGTCTGTGATACTACAGGAGGAGGGTGGG
>NC_092234.1:8074093-8079093 GCF_036320965.1 Panulirus ornatus
GAGAAAAAGATAAATTGAATTTGACCCGGCGACCGTTACACCTGTGAGATTTATATATATACACACCTGCCACTCCATCCTACCCCCCCTCCACCCTCCCCCCCACCCTCTACCCCTCCCTCCCTCCCTCCCCTCCACCCGCTACCTCACCCCGTCCCTCACACACACGTAGCAACCTCACTCTCTCTCTCTCCCTCATGTCTCAACCTCATACCCCGATGCCCTGTGGGTTCCTAACCTCACACATCTCTTTTGCCTATAACCTAACCTGTGTATCGTCCCCCCCCCCCCTCATCCCCGCCCTCCTCATTCCTCCTCACCCCGCCCCTCCCCGTACCTCCTCATCCCTCCCCTTCCCCGTAACTCCTCACCCCTCCCCTCCCCGTAACTCCTCATCCCTCCCCTTCCCCGTAACTCCTCACCCCGCCCCTCCCCGTATCTCCTCATCCCTCCCCTTCCCCGTAACTCCTCACCCCTCCCCTTTCCCGTACCTCCTCATCCCGCCCCTCCCCGTTCCTCCTCACCCCGCCCCTCCCCGTACCTCCTCATCCCTCCCCTTCCCCGTACCTCCTCATCCCTCCCCTCCCCGTACCTCCTCATCCCTCCCCTTCCCCGTAACTCCTCACCCCTCCCCTTCCCCGTAACTCCTCATCCCTCCCCTTCCCCGTAACTCCTCACCCCTCCCCTTCCCCGTAACTCCTCATCCCTCCCCTCCCCGTTTCTCCTCCTCACCCCCACCTTAGCTCCCCAGTGCTGTGTGTGTGTGTGTGTGTGTGTGTGTGTGTGTGTGTGTGTGTGTGTGTGTGTGTGTATGTGTGTGTGTGTGTGTGTGTGTGTTTGTGTGTGTGTGTGTGTGTGTTTGTGTGTGTGTGTGTGTGTGTGTTTCCATGGCCCTCTCGTGTTGACGTCTGTTTATGCACTCAGTTATTGTTCTTGTTCACACATCATTACCTCCGTATTTGTTATGTACTTGCATCTGTTGCCGCGGGCACCGTTTTCTTTAGCTGACTTTATTTGTTAAGGTAAATTGACGTGGTTGGGTGATTTGACGTCATTTTATTTTCGCGCATCGATGTGGTTTTCCCTAATTTGACGTCGTCTTATTTTCGCGTATGTTTGAGATCTTTGCCTTTGGTTGATGTGACTGACTTGCTGTTTCTTATCTTTAATGAGCTCGCTTATCCTCGTTGGACGAGCGGGATCACAGTCCTGCTAGCTCGTTTTCTCTCTCTCTCTCTCTCTCTCTCTCTCTCTCTCTCTCTCTCTCTCTCTCTCTCTCTCTCTCTATCTATCTATCTATCTATCTATCTATATCTATCTATCTATCTATCTATCTATCTATCTCACACACACACACTCACACCCAGTAACAACGCCCCCCACCCCCACCCCACCACCATGGCCTCCCCCCTCCTCTTCCTCCTCTTCCCCCGCCACACACACACACACACACACACACACACACACACACACACACACACACACACCCAGTGACTCGCCCAAAGGAGCTGCCAGGCCCTAAGGAACCCCACACATTGCTCAGTGGTTTAACGGTTCCCGGGTCTGGACTGCGCCGCCAGCCCCCTCCTCCTTCGATCCCCCCCACCACCCCACACACCCCACACCTCCCCACCCGTCGTAAGTGTTGCCATGTTAATTTATGGTTTCCACGGAAGGTCGACACTGAGATGTTTATAATATAAATATGGCCAATATAACCATAAAAAAAGGACACACCAGTTATGTCTTATAATGAGCGTAATAAAACTATATAAGAAATGTATATATTTCGTCCTAATGGACGTGAAGGAAGTGACAGATATATTTGGTAAACCAAATGGCGTCCTAGCTTCGTCTCTTCGATGTATATCAACTGACTGTTATATTTCTCTCGTGTCTCCCCTGATGATGTGATTATTACACGAAAGTGCACTTGGGAACTTTTCGTGTTTCATTTTCCCCGTGGACTCATAGGAATATATATATATATATATATATATATATATATATATATATATATATATATATATATATATATATATATATATATATGATTCGCCTTCTCCCGCGTTAGCGAGGTAGCGCCAAGAGCAGATGACTGAGCCTTAGAGGGAAAATCCTCACTTGGCCCCCTTCTCTGTTCCCTCTTATGGAAAATTAAATACTGAAGTGTGTGTGTGTGTGTGTGTGTGTGTGTGTGTGTGTGTGTGTGTAAGTAACACATATCACATTCTTACACACATATATAGTCATACACATCTTCACTACCTAACTGTAGTCAAAACATCTTAGAAAACGGGATAAACAACAAGTCCTGTTTAGAAAAAGTGATATAATAAAAAAAAGACTCTGGGTCATGCAGCGATGGCTGGTGATCGCGTTAGAATGACATAGGAATGTCGAGTATCTGTCCCGTAGCTCGACACTCGTTCCCTTGGTGTAAATAAAGCTATCAAAACCTCTTCCAGGAATAAAGCAATTTGGCTTTATTTTTCGAGAGGGGGGGCCCATAAGAATACCTCTTCTCTCTTCCTGGTTATATCCTAAACATGAAAGCATCATATAGGTATATAGTTGACGGAGTGATTATATATAGAAATGATTATAATGAATAAAACAGATATGATGTCGAATATGGAGTGGCTTATAGTGAATATAACATATGAATATGATGTCAAATATGGAGAGACACTGAATTGTTTGGTTCGTTCTATTACCCATAGATGCTCTAGGACCAGGATATAAATTTAGTCATCGTAATGTTTTAGATGTAGAGCGTTTGAAAGAATATTGAAAAAAATGTGAAATCTTTTTTGTTTTATCATAATTTATCAAAATCTTCCATTTCTCTCGTTTGGTTTGAGGAGGGTTAACATTATAGCTAGAGGGAAGGTTATCATTGTAGGTGGAGGGAAGGGTAACAGTGTAGCTGGAGGGAAGGTTATCAGTGTAGGTGGAGGGAAGGTTAACAGTGTAGCTGGAGGGAAGGTTATCAGTGTTGGTGGAGGGAAGGTTATCAGTGTAGGTGGAGGGAAGGTTAACATTATAGCTGGAGGGAAGGTTATCAGTGTAGGTGGAGGGAAGGTTATCAGTGTAGGTGGAGGGAAGGTTATCAGTGTAGGTGGAGGGAAGGTTATCAGTGTAGGTGGAGGGAAGGTTATCAGTGTAGGTGGAGGGAAGGTTATCAGTGTAGGTGGAGGGAAGGTTATCAGTGTAGGTGGAGGGAAGGTTATCAGTGTAGGTGGAGGGAAGGTTAACATTATAGCTGGAGGGAAGGTTATCAGTGTAGGTGGAGGGAAGGTTATCAGTGTAGGTGGAGGGAAGGTTATCAGTGTAGGTGGAGGGAAGGTTATCAGTGTAGGTGGAGGGAAGGTTAACATTATAGCTGGAGGGAAGGTTATCAGTGTAGGTGGAGGGAAGGTTATCAGTGTAGGTGGAGGGAAGGTTATCAGTGTAGGTGGAGGGAAGGTTATCAGTGTAGGTGGAGGGAAGGTTAACATTATAGCTGGAGGGAAGGTTATCAGTGTAGGTGGAGGGAAGGTTATCAGTGTAGGTGGAGGGAAGGTTATCAGTGTAGGTGGAGGGAAGGTTACCATGATCCTTTCCTCAGTGACTTAAAACACTTTAATAACCCATTCAGTGACCTAAAAAAAAAAACAGGTTTAACCCCTTCCATAATCTAAAGAAAGTTTAACCCCTTCAGTGACCTAAAAAAAAGATTTTGTCCCCTTCAGTGACCTAAAAAAAAGGTTTTGTCCCCTTCAGTGACCTAAAAACACTTTACTACCCTCATCAGTACCTTAAAAAAACACCTTGTTATCCCCTTCACTACCTTAAAACTCTCTCTCTCTCTCTCTCTCTCTCTCTCTCTCTCTCTCTCTCTCTCTCTCTCTCTCTCTCTCTCTCTCTCTCTCTCAGCGTCCAAACCCTTAACACGGTACTCAGTTGCCACAGTGGGACTAGAAGGTGTTTGTGTGACCTGTAGTGACCCCAGCCACTGTAGTAGACCTAGTGGGGAGCGTCGGGGTCACACTGGGTCATCTCCCTGCTGTGTGGTGGGCACGGGCGACTCTGTCTGGCCTCGTACGCTGGAGGACGTGTGTGTATGTGTGTGTGTGTGTGTGTGTGTGTTGCTCAAGACACCAGATATGGATGTGTGTTGCTAAATACATTAGACGTGGGTGTGTGTGTGTGTGTGTGTGTGTGTGTGTGTGTGTGTTGCTTCACACACACACACACACACACACACACACACACGTGAGGTCCTCCTTAATGCAACACTCATAGATCTGGGGGTCAACAGTGACTTGATACGCTGTGCGTTACGCCTGTGTTACTTCACGCGTTAGCAGGGGGGGGGGAGAGAGAGAGAGAGAGAGAGAGAGTGTGTGTGTGTGTGTGTGTGTGTGTGTGTGTGTGTGTGTGTGTGTCGCTCCGCATACTAAAGGCAGATCGCCTCTCTCTCTCTCTCTCTCTCTCTCTCTCTCTCTCTCTCTCTCTCTCTCTCTCTCTCTCTCTCTATCTATCTATCTATCTATCTATCTATCTATCTCCATATAATGGCCCCCAGTATCATACATATTATGGCCCCCATATTATACACGTTATGGCCCGAATATTATACATGCTATGGCCCCAATATTATACATGTTATGGCCCGAATATTACACATGTTATGGCCCGAATATTATACATGTTATGGCCCGAATATTATACATGTTATGGCCCGAATATTATACATGTTATGGCCCGAATATTATACATGTTATGGCCCGAATATTATACATGTTATGGCCCCAATATTGTACATTTAAGATGTAAATTGGTTAGGGTTTCAAGATGCGTTGGGGGAGAGAGGAGATATAGGGGGGACGTGCACGGAGAGAGAAGATGTCTTCCTTGCAGATCAAAAGTTGTGCTTTTTATAGTAAGGTTGTGGTCGATCCTGGACGTGATTATAATCTCTATTGTCCCCCTAATAATGGGCGGAGGGTAGTGGG